>NW_026623278.1:1094815-1157292 GCF_030028575.1 Malurus melanocephalus
TACTAGATGTACTAGAAGTCCTGAAAGTTAGCCATAAATTGAACAGAACTGCCACATAGACTACTTTTAACTTGCATCTGGGATAGGGCAGTCCTGGTTGTGTTTACAGACTGGGGAATGAGATCCCGGAGAGCAGTGCTGGGGAAAAAGACCTGGGGATCCTGGTCCATGGCAAGTTGAACACAATCCAGCAGTGCCCTGGCAGCCAGGAGGGACAACCCTGTCCTGGGGGCATCAGGAACAGCATCACCAGCYGGGCAWGGGAGGGGATTGACCYGCTCTGCTCTGAACTGGGGCAGAGGACTCACCTCGAGTGCTGGGGGCAGTGTTGGGTGCCACAACAGAAAAGACATTAAACTATTAAAGAACATTCAAAGGAGGGCCATGAGAATGGTGAAGGGCCTTGAGGGGAAGCCATACAAGGAGTGGCTAAGGGCACTTGGTTTATTCAGCCTGGAGGAGACTGAGCAGAGACCTCCTTGCAGCCTGCAACTCCCTCACAAGGGGAAGCAGWGGGGCAGGCACTGATCTCTTCACTCTCAGAACCAGTGACAGGACATGAGGAAATGGTCTGAAGGTGCATCAGAGGGGTTTAGTTTGCATATCAGGAAAATATTCTTCACCCAGAGGGTGGATGGGGACTAGAACAGGCTCCAAAGGAAAGTGGTCACAGCACCAAGCCTGACAGAGTTTGAGAAGTGTTTGGACAATGCTCTTAGGGATGTGGTATGACTCTTGGGGTGTCCTGCACAGGGCCAGGAGTTGGACTTGATGATTGATTCTGATGGTCCCTTTCAACTCAGCATATTCTATGATTCTGTGATTCTATGATTCCATGATTCTATGATTCTATGACTCTATGATTCTATGATTCTATGAAGTAGACTACTCAAAACCAAGCATTACACTGGAAGAGTTTTTAAGAAACAGAAAAGACAAATAGGCTACCACTACCCACCCTAGTTAACCATCTGTGCAGTAGAAGCTCTTAAAAAACCCTGTTTTTCTGCATGGCCTTGATAGCATCAGAGCTGCCAGTAAAAGGTCAGCAGTGTACAGAGTTTCCTAGGTGGTGAAGAATTGTTTCTCAGAAAAATAATAGTTTTACTATGCCTACCCTTTTCTTTGAAAAGCTGCATTTAAGTAAGCTTCTCTTGAAATCAATACTTTACAACACCAACAGAGATAACTTAGTTCAAGAATCAAGAATTCTTTCTTGAATCATTGGGAAAAGATTGGCCAGTCTGCTGTTTCACTCTTTGAAATCTACCTGTGCCACTTATCTTTYAATGCTGTCACCACCATTTCCTCAACTCCTAGAACAAGCAATCATTTTAGATCCCATTTTTTCCAGGGGGTGAATAGAAACACTGATGAGTAGCTAATTCAGGGAAAAGAAAAATATTTGCCTTTGTTAAGAGGCTTTGCAACACCCATGTCTTTAATTAAAATATTTGCAGAAGACATAATAATATGTACAACTGCAAGTCTATGATCACAGTCATACAGGAATAACCAGGGATTATAGCCTGCTCCAGGAATCTCAGATGAACTGTTCCTAGAGAGCACACATAACTAGTACAGAACTGCAGAAATGTAGCAGAAAAAAAAAGAAATGAAGACACAGAAACAGAGCTTGGCTAACTTGCTGAATTAAAGCTTATTATCATTGTATAAACTGTACTGAACATTTAATTAAAGAGACAGTAGCAAGTTCATTGCCCACAATAACCACTTCAGGATTCATTCAGCTACAGAGAATCTATTAGGAACATGCAGGGTGAAACTTTCTCTCCCCTGGAGTTCATAGAAATTCTCATGATTGATTTAATCAGATTTTCATTGCATCCATATATTTTGGAGATAATCATGCTGGATGAAATATTTTAAAACCAACCAAGAACTAAAAGACAAAGTTCTTTCAAACTTTGGGTACAAATACAATCCTTGAAGTTACCTCAGAGGGATATCTCTTAAAAGTTACCAACTGTTTTTAAACAAACAGAAATCCTAGAAAGCAGACCTGTAAACTGTTCAAAGACTCTTACTAAGAATTATAGCTTYTTTACACACATGCAAGGAGTCCATTTAAAAACTGATTTTAAAGCACTGGTTGCTTACTTTCTATCTCTCTAGACCACCCTGCTGCTCTCAATATTTGTACCACCTCCTTTTGAAGAAGACTTATTTCTTCCATTCCAAGTAACCCACATTAAGAGTTCCCACATCATGCAGTTCCATCTTGCCATTCTTTCTTTGACAGTTTGCAGCATCAGCTCCCTTCAGAATAACCATCCAAGAGACACTTAAATAGTGTGACATAACAAACTTACTGCATGTCTTTGCCAATTAAGTCATTACAATTTTATTATATTTCATTTTTTTTGTTCTTCTTGGAACAGTAACTTTATGTMACCAAAATGTCATCTCTCTGTTTTGTTTTTGCAGAGGAAAAAATAAAAACTATTCTCAGTTTGCATCTCTTAATTTCTTTTCCTATCAAACTAGTAATAGCAATTATCACTCTTAAGATTGGTCTGTTGATATMATGGTTTTATTACAGTTTCTCAAAGCAAAAAATCAAATTTTCTAATCAATTATTKCCCCAAAGTATGTATTACTGTTGYSTCATTTAAAAGCAGCTAGTGAATCACATGCTTTTTTTCTGGTTTATGATCTCATTTAAATCTCCCTGCCAATGTCTACACTTACGAGAAATTCAGAAGACAAAAAGCTAAGCATACAGGTTTGAACTCCACCTTCCAGTCAGAAGGAATTACTAATTTTACAAAAGTCAAACAGTTTATAGCAGGGATYTTGGATGGTTATTAACAAGGATTACTTTGTGTTCTTCTTGGGGAACTCTACCCAGTAAAGCACATGGAATATCAGAACMGCTGGAAGTTCAGTCAAAGCAGTTACTAAGTTCTCCCAGGGATGCATTAAACTGACTCCTTAATTCGTGTCACAAGAAAGGAAGCTTGCAAAAACAYTGAGGTTAAACATCATTTCTTCCCTCCTGTTAGTAAGAAGTGCCAGAGATGGCACATCCCTCAGGATAACAAATACCCTGACTATYTGGCAACATTTAACCAAATACTTGGAAACTCCTCTTCATAAATTTCAGGAAAATATATATAACCACTTCCTATGTGTTTTAATATTACAAAAAATTACACTGCTGAAAAAAAGTATCTCTCTCTTTTTGTAATCAAACTACTTGCATTTAGTTAAAAAATTACTACTAATTTTAAACATYCAGCCTTACAAATATTTTATCAAACAAGAAATGCTTCAAAGAAATTTCCATTAAAARTATCTTTCACAAGACAGCCCAGTGTCTCCAGGGAATTTCCTGTTCAGAAAAAAACCATAAATTAACAGCTTYCTTAATTAAAATACAAAACAGTGAAGAATCAATGGCAAAAGTTAATTTTCTTTAAAGCATATTCTTTTACATTCCTTTTCCTGAAAAAAGATGCTCTATTATTCCATAGTAAATTTAATTGGAAAAAAAGGACAGTCAATGCCTAGCACGCCTAGCATGCAACAGTAGCTATGAAAAACCCCTCCACGTATCCTATAAGAAAGTAGACAAATTAAATCAAGCAATCTGTGCACATAAGTCAATTGGTASATATGAAAGGATAAAATGGATAAAGTGCCTTTACTGGAAAGCAAAACCAAATCCCTGTAGCAGAATGCCCCTCCTTTGTTTTTTGTTTGACTTTTTTATTTTTTTATTTTTTAAGAGAAATGGGCAGGAACAGCCTGAGATACTCCAAGATAAGGGGAAAAAACCAAAGAATATAGGCCAAAACCAAACAACGCTTTCAGAAATCCTGCTAAGCTTAGTTAAAAGGACTTACACACTGAAATCAAAAGCAGACTCTCTTTAGGACATGCATAAAGAAGAGATAGCTTGGTTGGTTAGTATTATTGCCAAAATGAAATATCTATTGTTACAGGACCTGCACAACACTAATACAATTGTTCTGAAGCTGCAAAGGGATACAGGTCTGCAGCCAGCCTTTTACACAGGGTAGGCTTCACTTACCACTAGATTGCGGATGTAAAAATGAGTGGCTGTGAATAGAGTGAATGGTCTGCAAGCATTTTAGCGTTACTTGTGAAAAGATAATTCTAATTTCTCAGCTATTACTGGCTGCAAGTATTCCCTGATGCAATTATGGAGYAATAGCTGAGAACCTGATTGTAACCAACAGTTAGTAGTTTGTTGCTAACAAGGCAAACATGACAAACAATTTTGAGGCAATTATTGTCATTACAAGCCACACTCAATTGTTCAAGGCTAAGCATAATAGAAAGTGACAGTTGTGCAGCTGGGAGGGTGGTGCGGGGAACAAGATTGTTCTCTGGTTGCAAGAGACCACTCGGGCTCTAGCAGAGAGCCTGCTCAATGCATAATTCATGTTTAATAATATTTTAGTCTCTAAAGCAAATTACAGTATAAGATAAGAAACAAACAGAGACATGTCAAAAAAAAGAACACAAGTTATTGTGAGATAGAATGAGACACACAGAAGTAACATGGAATGGAGGAAGATATTCAGTGTAGCCAACTCATGAGATGCTTGCAACTAGCAAATGAAAATACAAGAACTCCACATATTAAAAGAATCAGTTATAAAAGCAATCCATTTGCTGTGCTTCAGTGAGATGCGTGCTCATGTCCAAATCCTGGTTTGAGACCATTGTATGATTAGGTAGGTCCAGAAGGAAGGAATGCTGTTCATTGAGAAAYGTTGATGATTAATTTTGAACAAATTTGAATTGTGTAGAGAGTCAAAGGAAGATTTTCATCTCTCATACAATAGAAACGTCTCATGTATGAGTTCAGTATTCTGATGACAATGCACACAGCAGCTGCCTCATCAGCAGCCAGTCCATTAAAATACTTGATTTGCTGAAAATTCCATCCCGTTTTCCTTAATGATCCTAAGGGCTGAAAGTTTCTAACAGCTGCAGCAACATTTCAAGCTCTTGCCCGAGCTCAGCACAATTCATTGTCAGTGACACTGTAGCACTGCTCATGTCATTACAGTGTCACTCAYAGTGCCTTTTGCACTGATAAGGTATCATTTCTAAAGCAGTCGTTAAAACACCACTGAAACTAGATTGCCAAAACATTCTGTCTTTGTGGTTATGTTTCACCATTTCTCTCCTCTTTCTTAAATCACAGAATCATAGAATGTTTTGGGTGGAAGAAACCTTAAAGATCATGTAGTTGTGCCCCSCTGCCATAGGCAGGGACACCCTCCACTACAATACACTGATTTAYGCAAATAATAATCCATCAAACCAAATCTGATGGGCCAAATCCCTCCAGGTGTAGTTCCACTGAAGCAAATAGCATTAC
This sequence comes from Malurus melanocephalus, assembly GCF_030028575.1. Lineage (NCBI taxonomy): Eukaryota > Metazoa > Chordata > Aves > Passeriformes > Maluridae > Malurus > Malurus melanocephalus. The sequence goes on from NW_026623278.1 coordinate 1,100,196, forward strand.
ATGCCAGTTTCAGGTACACTTTGACTCCGCTTAGGTGAAGATGAAACTGATTTTCTCAGACAGAGCAACATATTATAACTAAAACTCCTTGTCTAAAGAAACCTCTGTGATTTTGACATCTGTGACACATTTCAGTGCAGCCTGCAGACTTACTCAGAAACATATATGTGTGAGTGCACAGTCTTTTGCTTTACTCAGTAAGAAAGCTGGTGCTTCCAAAAGGTGGCAGATCAACAGCTGTAGAGACAGAAGACCTTTGTTTCTGTACTCCTTTTGTACTCCTTTCCCACTGCCATGAGACAGGCAGGTATCTCAGATCTTCAMTTTCAGAAAACTAGTATTTTTTTGTTTCACTCTTACTCATAAGAAGTGAGATTAGTGCCCAAAATGTTGCAAATTTCAGTGGCTTGAACAAGGCTGAATATATCATAAAATTGTCAGATTTCCTTGTCCTAGCTCAATCATAATTTTAATTGGTCTGCCATTTCACCGATAAAAAAAAAGTAATGTTTTTTTTATCCTCTTTATAAGCTAACACTCTTAATCAGCCCAAATCCTCACTATTAAGCAAAAATTAACTTTTTCATTAGAATAAAATGCTTATTAACTTTGCATGTCCAATGTCTCATATAAAGTATAAGCATAATAAGCAGCTCTAATAGCATTATAGCTTTTTTAATATGGATCTACATATTGCAAATCAAACCAGTCAAGTCATAAAAAGTCCCTAAAATGAAAAGTCTTCCTAAAAGTATATGACATTCCATCTAGGAAAACTGGCAGGCTGGTTTTTGTTTTATTTTTAATATTTTTATTAAGGTCTTATGACTTTATATGATAATCTCAATCTATCCCATATACCACAGAAATGTCACGTGCTTTGTCTGAAGAATAAAAAAGTAAACATTTTAGTAAAAGACATTTAAACTCTGCAAAGAGTTTGGCYAACCTTTACTGAAGTCAAGTGGGCTTAGACCTCATACAGAAAAAGGACATTTGTAAAACCTTTCTGTGCTTGAGCAGAAATTAAAAGCACAATACCTCTTGATGTAAATTGATTTTGTAAATTAATGTAAAATAACATTTCCACTGAAAATTCTTAATTACCAGAAAAAAAGGTTGCCATGGATTTAATTCTGGGAATCATCTGCTCTCATGTGRGCTTTGCTACCACTCACTTTACTCAAGATCAAGAGCAGGGCCAATACATAGATAACAGCAGAGACAATTTACTCCATTATGCTCTTTCACCAGTGTGTCCTCACTTTGGCCTGCACCTGATGCTTGGACTCATGTATCTGTAACTTAAATTGCTTTGAAAAGAAAGAAAAGTCAATGTTTTAAGACACGGAGTCCAGCTTTCAGCAGAATAAAGGCAAAAGCAGAAAGAAGTACAACAGTACAAGTTTGGAATAAAAAGATGGATTAAACTCTTGGCTTGGACTTAGTTCAGAAAGATAAATCAACAGCAAGTCTGCACTCTTGCACAGACAGTCAGTTTTGACAACTTAATCAGCTAATGTTACTTATTTCAGGTGAAGCCATTGTGTGGAGATTATAGCTTTGATGCAGAAAACAGGTATTTAGATGACTGATTCCAATACTTGTATCTGTCACAAACACCAAATGAGTGAAAGGAATAGTTAATGTTGACAGCCAGGTTTCCTACATCTATTTTATGTAAAACGTGGCAATTTGAACATGCCAAGGAAAGAGAACTGGTGCCATCCAAGAGATCAGAAACTACTGGAAGACATAATCTTCCATTGCATTACAGTATTATTGTTCMATTTTCTAGATATTAGAAAAAAACACAACCAGGGAAACCTTATGAATCTCTACATCTAAATTGAGAATGCAAGCCCTGTTAAAGGTTGAATTCTGATATATTTTTTCATATCTAGCTCCTATAAGCACCTAAAAGTCTCCATACAGTGCCYGTGAGAGGCAGTTCTATATGAATACGTATAAACATGTAACTATACTTTCCTAAAAACTAGATTGAGGAGAGAACAGTCCCTCCACCTAAATCCAGACTAATCACTGATATGTTTTGATATACCTCAGTACCGTGAGAAATACTGAAAATAAATAAGTCGTGCATCTTTCACTGAGTTACAGTCAAATAGTCTCATCCCTGACTTTTATTTGATAGCTCACATAGTAAAAAGAAACAAGAAAAATTGCAAAGTCAAATTTATACTTAACTCTCCTCACTTCTAGAGTTGTACATGTTTTTAATTTCCCCTAATCAGAGCAACCCCCTACTCATCTCATGTCTTGGTAACTAATGAACTACCACAGYGAGGAGGGGAACACACCCAGCTGTTCTGCACAGGGCTCCAGCTAACAGGCAAGGGCAACAAAAGTCCCATTTTCATTCAGGGTAGGAGCTATTGCTGAACCTTTGAACACCTATCWAGAGGTCAGTTTTCACTACAATTTTTTTTTTTTTTTTAACAGGTTGGACCACTAACTTGAAAGACAAAAAATTCCTTTATTTCCAAATCCGTTCACAAGCCTTGCCTGCTCTCTGTGATCTGAGACAGGAAAAGGGTTTGATCCAGCAACATCAGAGTTCCGAGAGTGTTATGAAGAGAAAGGAGAATTAAAGACAGCTCTCAGGTGGGAGCTTTGTCTGCCGATGAGTTGTACACAGGGCTCACTCCAAAGAACCAGCTTAGGACACAGAACTGTGTCATGTCTAGGGAAGCAAGAAAATAGGGGCAAGCAAGAGGCAAGCAAAAGAGAAAGAAACACATCAGCAMTTTGCAGCTCTATTATCCAGCTCTATTATCTAGCTGGCTGCTGGARAAATCACCTCTGAGGCACTGGGAAGCAGAGAGCCATACCCCATTCCCAGCTGGGGAATGGACCAATWGCAAATTAGAGCTGCTTTCCTTTTCTAACTCCCCAGGGATGACTTGCAGCCCTTTTCCAACTCCTACCCCATAGCTGCAGCAGCCCTGCAGGTGCTTAGGATGCTGTTTTCAGCCATTCACCAGCAGGTGTGACCCAAGACCCTGTTATTTAAAARCATACAAAGGCTAATTAAAAGTGGGAACTGTCCTTGGTGGTAWTGCAGCAACTTCAGTACCATGGATRTAATTCTCCARCTCTCCACACTTTTCATTACTTCCTTAATTCCCTGTACCCTTTTCACCTAATAAGCTTAATACCAGTATTATGAAGCCTCAGTCCACTTGCAGAGCCCAGGACTTTTATGCAGTACCACCACCCACTCTGAGCACCTTCTGTTTCTGTGCCCTTCCTCCTCAGCATTTTTCTCACCTACCATGGCATTTCTGGGTGAAGAAGTCTATTGCTTTCAGCTGATACTCTAAGTYGCTCTCATACTTGCCTTTATTCTACATAGGTTCAAGCAATCAAACTACGAGAAACAGGACACAGTATTGGACTGGAAGATTTCCCAAYTGGGAAACCTCAGGTCAAATTTTTCAGTATGAGCTCTGCGATGGACTCCCAAAGACAAATGCTTGTCTAAATAGGATGCAAGTACAGCACTGAGGGATGAGACTATGAAAYCATCTTATTTCTTTTGCATAGACAGAGTCAGCATTCTGATGCTCTGATAAACTGAACTGGAAGAGGAACCTCCATCTATCCCTCAGTAGCATGGCCCAGCTCATTATTATATTCCTCTAGGGTACACAGTTATATTCTAGTACCAAATCAGTTGAAATCCATAGGAAAAAAAAAACCAGGGGATGTCCCAAAATATTCTCATGCTTCCTCACATGGAAAACCAGGTAAGTAAAATGATTAAACACATCACCTTTAGGTACACTGGAGCTGTCCTTAACCCSCTCCAGGCAACAGTTTTCCTAATGATTCCAATTAGCAAATCATCCTCCCAACAAGGGCTTGTTTGGGGCAGCAGAAGACCTGTGCTGTCCCATTCCACCCCAGGCACCATTCCCAACTGCATGTGCATAGGCAACCTTATGCAACAGCAAATTTTCACCTGCCAGAATGCAGCAGACACATTTCAGATGAGGAAAATGCCAAGTGTCTTTAACTATAGGCTGAATGTGGTGGCTGATATAAACTTTTATAGACATACAGAATGCTTGAGAGATGGGAGCAAGAATCACTTCAGACACACAGATTCATGCTTTGGTGATGATTTTGGTGTGTGCATGCTATAATTATTAAATTTATAAAATTTTACAATGCAGCCTGTGACAGCAAAAGGGGGTGCTAAACTCATTTAGGTTCCCTTCTATTTTCCCTCCTTCCTGTTCCAACTTCCATTCCTCTACCTCTCATATTCATTATTTTCTTCCAAACTTCCTTTTTCCTGCCTTTTCCTATCATTCTTCCCCTCCCCCTCTCCCATGTCTTTCTGCTCCTCCTTCAGCCTCTTCCCCCACATCTGAAACAGCAGTGTTGCTATAACTAGCCACACTTAGGTTTGCTACCTGACAACAGCTAGTAAAGGAAAACCATGAAGCAGGAAGAGAGCTGCTATTTCAAATCTCTGTRTCAGCAGATGCTTTAGCCAGAAGATGCAGCAAAAAATAGGATTGCCTTAGGAAGGTAAGCAAGCACCATCTGGGAGCAAGGGAAGGAAAGCTGAAGGAAAGGCTTTAAATCCATACTGTGAGATCACACTACCTGAAGTTCAAAGACCACAGTGGATTTATTTCCCATACATTTCAAATAGCAAGTGACAGATTTGCAGCATTTTACCATTCATACTTAGGTTCTAATATGATTAGATGTGGCACATGAATCTGGTTGCAGCAGGTGTTAAGACAGGTATGACAGGCATTTCTTCACAGGTTACTGTACTGAGCTATAATTTTTATTTCAGGCATATGCATGCATACAATTATTATTAAGAAACTAAATATATGAAACTTCTACAGCATAGTATTGCATTGAAAGCCAGATACATTAAAAAATGGCACYTTCCCAAGTGTCCCTGAAACCTCTAAGTTAGTAGTATTACTATAATATATGATCCCTTTGAAAAGTCAAACTTCAACAGGAAAGTGAACTAACTTTTCATATATCATGTGCATCGGAACTGCTCCTTTAGTGAATGTATGTAGACAGAAATTAAGTTAAAAGTTGAAAAAAAAAATGTGTCAGCTTGAGGACATTCAGACAAAAAGCAGTTGTGGTTAGAATCTGGCCTATCAAATTAGGACAGACACCCTACTCTGTTATTTGTCTGGAGAGCAACCGGGCTGAAAATCCAAACCCCCACCAGATCCTATCAGCCACTWTGCACCACACCCATTTTCACCTAAATATCTCACCAGCTAGCAATTCACCATGGTGCACCAAGTGCAAAGAATCCAGGTTAACTGTCAAATCCCATATATTTAGTGTTCAAGAGAAATATTAGAATCACTTCTGATATGGCATGCATGATCAGGAAATTCCCAAGTAACAAGTACAGAATGCCATTGTGTTGTTTCTAATAGCAATAGAATAACTTGTTCTTTGGTTGTTGTGCATTCTTGTGCCACTATGAGCCATTGTCACGGCCTGTAATAGACAGGCTATTTGTGAGCTAAATAATGCAGAAGCAAGTTCATTCCAAGCCAGGCTYATTTAACTGGATATATAACAAGGGTTGAAACCAAAAATTACACACCTATGTATCTTCTATGAAAAGTAAAGCTTTTATCTCTGACCAATAAGTAGCTTTGTGTTGTAAACAATAAATAATTAACATTCAAATATACAATGCTGCTTGCTCTGTTTTCTCATTTATTACCTCTCTTTCCCTATAGGAATTTGCTGYTTTCCTCCTTTCTTCTGAATATCACATCCCAGTTCCTATCTCTCAAATAACCAGCTTCTGTTACACTACTCTCCCTCCTTGTGAAAACAACCTTTTCATCTTTCTGGGTTGTCTCAGGAAGGTTTGAGTTTCCTTTCCTCTTATGCCTTTGTATGGTCAAACTACAGATATATCCATATAGGAAGAGTAAGATAATACTACTTTGACATGTAGTGGTCTAAGCACTCACCTGTTGCCCAAGCAACAAATAAATTAACCTGCAAAAGGTTAATTCTTCTTCATGCTGGGATATAGGGAACATGCATTTCAAACTACCTAATGAAACACCCTATGAAGAAAAGCAAATTCTAAATGAAATCACAGCATGGGAAAAAAGACAAGGCAATGCCACATTTTCTGTACAAAATAAGAGCCTTACCATCCTGCTGGCCCTGGAGGTTCTGAGGACTTTGCATTCTCTCCTCCAGATTTGAGCTGAGGTCAGAGTTCACAGCTGACATCCTGGTTGAGTCACTCATATCAAACTCGTCACTTTCTATAGAACTTTCATCCTGCAAATAGAAAGAGACAWGTCAGAAAACATTGTACACACTGTTCACATTTTATGTGCAGTTCATTCTCTTCTCATTTGTTACACTCACGCCTGTTGTGGAGTGTAATCACGCTAAATATTTGTTTATATAAGAAAACAAGCAGAGCATATCAAGAAGAGGAAGAAAAATACAGAGTTTATGTGATATGATAATCTGATATTCAGCTGTGAGGAACTACATAGAGGTTCCATAGTATTTTCCAGAAAAGAATTGGTAACTAGAGACCCCTTACCAAGACCTTGTTATTCAAATTTGGCTGAGGAGAYCTCCCTATATTCTCTGCCTGAATCCTTTACCCTTCCCACATGGAAGTCGGTAACCCACTGAATGACCACTGTCCTGATTTTGGCTGGGATACAGTTAATKTTCCTCTTAGTAGGTGGTACAGTGCTGTGTTTGGATTTAGTATGAGAATAATGTTGAYAACACGCTGATGTTTTTGTTGTTACTAAGTAGTGCTTTCTCTAAATCAAGGACTTTTCAGYTTCCCATGTTCTKCCGGTGRGCAGGTGCACAAAAAGCCAGGARAAAGCAYRGCCAGGACAACTGACCTGAACTGCCCAAAKGGATATTCCWCACCACAGAGCATCATTCCCAGGATATAAACTGGAAGGAGCTGGCCAGAGGGGGCCAATTGCTGCTGGGAGACTGGATAGGTATTATTCAGTGAGTGGTGAGGAATTTTATTTGGCATCACATGTGTTTATTCCTCCTTTTCTCTTTTCTATTTTCAYTACAATTAGTAGTAGCAGTAGTAGTAGTATATTATACTTTGTTTAAATTATTAAACTGTTCTTATCTSAAGCCCTGAATTTTTACTTTTTCTGCTTTYCTCCCCCATCCCACCAGAGCAGGGAGAGGAGTGAGCAAGTGGCTACATGGTACTTAGCTGTTGGCTGGGATTAAACCACAAAAACTCATAGGAAGATATTTCCAAACAGCAACTTGACCTAGTAAGAATACATGATCAAACTCCCTTGACATGGTGTCACACTTATACTGTATTTAAAGAAGCATGTGTGAAAATTAGAAAGTTTATAAAAGTCTGGAGCATGGTCATGGCAGTCAGTGGCAAATAAAATATAATCACMGGAGAATCACTGCAATTTTATTCTACATTATTCATCTTTAATATGATTTATCCATCAASTCCAATTACAAAGCATTTAACTAGGGATGATGAAAAGAGCAAAAAGTAAAAATTCTGATCATTATCCCCATTTATAAAAGCAAAACAATTTTGGATCTAGTCCAGAAAATATTAAAATACATGTTTGACTTCAGTGGCTTCAGTCCCAGTGAAGTTCACACATCCACTCATAGATTAGAAATTAAGTTTACAAAGTCTTGCTCTATAAATGGCTGAGGCAATGTACAAACCTAAGGCAATATATTTTCAGTAATAACTTTTCCGAGATGGTTACTCTTGTTCAGAGGAAAACTGCTTTAAAGAACTTAGAGAAAAAATATGGCAAATAAATTTGAATGCTCTGAACATTTGAAATATTTTGAAAATATTTTTCCAATTCATTTTTTTAATTGCTTTTTTAATCAAAACCAGATAAGACARGGTTCTGACTATTTTTCTGGGTTGCTCACCAGAATTGACCTAGAAAAACAGCAATCTAGAATATGATTTACTGTGTACTTGTTGTGAAGTGGATGCTACAGATATTAATATAGCTGCTTGCCTCTTTCTGAGTGCCAGACCCTTAAATCAGTTCTTCCCCTGGGTCTCAGCRATGTTTCCAGTCTGCACGGACATTTCTCTTGTTTTCAGAAAGCAAGTTYGCTGCAGTAACAACTCATGTTAAATCAAGATGAAGCACTGCAAATGCTATTGAGGAGCAAGAATGGGACAACACTCAAGGTGAGGCTGCTCTGCCCTGCCACAGCAGGACAATGGCAAATAAGGAAATATGCATACCTTGTTCTCAAGGATTTGCAAAAAAAACAAACGGAAGAGTGAGGGTTTCTCTAGCAGGCACTTGTGTGTCTTACCCTACATAAAGTAGGAGCACCCCAGTTACAGCAGCAGCAAACACCCAAACACCACCCTCACAGATGAACTGTGGTGCACACCAGACTCCTGCCCCAGACAGACAAGGCCAGGGCAGATGCCAGATGGTTCTGAGGTTTAGGGAARATGCACTCTGCTTGTTCAAAGAGTAAGATAAGAAAACAAACTCCCCCAGACCTTCTAGACTGCTGTGTCTCTGTTAAAACACAGGGGTATTTTTCATTGAATCCTGCAGGAACTAGSAAGCAGCAGCTTACATATTTCAGTTCTGAAGTTAGGCAATCTGATGGGCTCCCAAATTGGGTGCTGTGGCTGACACTTGCATAGTTATAAAACAACACACATAGGCAGCCTCTGCCTACAGCACTGCAGAATACCTCCACCTCACTTCCCAAACTATCTGAATCTGCATGGACACATGGRCATGGGAACAAATGCTGAGAACCACTGGCATCTTTGTAGCAGCTGCAGCACAGCTCTAAATCCCACACCATGGTGAGCTCTTTTAAAGGAAGTCTTTTTCTCTCTCATCAATGGCTCAACTTAAAAATGTTGAATTTAGGATGAGAGAATTAGGAGGCTTTYAATCACTGTGCCAGCTTCCAAGTTTACTCCTGTCTCAATTCCACACCCTCCCCAACAAAGAATACAGATATGATTGATTAAACCTTTCCTACAAACCCAAGCCCGTTTTTTAAGTGCATGAAATAGTTTGAACCAGAAATCTTGCTACTTTGTACTACATTTTCACTGCCATTTTGTTCTTCGGGCAAAAAAATATACATCCAGGGGGAAAAACTTCAAAACCTTGGCAGAACTCTGCTTTGAGAAAAGACATAAGGATTATCTTGAGAACTGGTCTTTTTTCATGAGAACTTTACTTGTGCCTACTCTGCCCTGGAAAAGTCATTATTACTAAAACACACAAGTAATTACTTTCATAAATCCAGATCTTTTCTCGTGCCTACTCAGTCCTAAAAAAGTTACTATTACTAAAACATATAAAAAATTACTTTCATAAATCCACTGCTGCAGGCATTTTCATACACAGTAATAACAGAGCTACAAAACTGAGCTGGGCAGGGAAATACCAGGTAATGTTGAGTTCTGCTGCCTCCATATCATTGCCAATGGCTTGCCTAGATGAAAAACTGGTTTAACAAAAATTCCAGTCATCAGACCAGAAAGACTGCACCAAAACATTCAGGCCACAGAAGCTCTGTGGCATGTGGTCCTGATCCAGCATGAGTGCTTGATGCTGTTATGGAAGTAGTAATTCTCAAGGGGAAAAGGTGTACAAACCAAGGAGTCCTTTAATTCCTAAGGCTACTACAGAATAAAACCTTTGCTCTCCTGCTACTTGGAATCCTGCTTCCAGATCCCTGAAATAATTAGGAAATTCAACAGAAAGAAAAAGACAACCAGGCTGTATTTGTGTATGAAGAACTTTGAGTTGGGGATCTGTCCCTAGACCCTCTGCAATTAAAAAATTAAAAAGGCCAAACTGAAACAAGGATCCAGATATTTCTAGAAGAGTGATGAAAGCCCCATGCTAGGGAGTGCTGATTAATTCATGAAATCTCCACCAATGCCCATATCTACTTATTGGGAAAACAAATCTGGCTGACTCTGCACAAGTCAGTCAGGGTCTTGACATAATTCAGCTACTAAGGTTGTGTTTGAAGGCTTTCTTATTAAAAAGTATCTTGTAGYTGGATGGAATGATGCAGAATGCAGAACTGCTTTTTGGCTGGCACATAGCTGAGCTTCTATTTGGCAGTTTAAATGGTAAATGAACAAATTTCTAGCAAAATGAGGTTACTACAAATAATTTGGCATGTGCCTGTCAATTGATGAAGCACTTCATAAGATCTGGGCAAACTGAATAAATCAGAGAAAGCAAACAATCTTTGAGAAGAAATAAATACAATTCAACCTAAATTCCCTATGAAGAAGGTTGATTCTCAGTCTACTTCTCTTCCTGCTATTTTCTGCCTTTTTATTCAAAATTTCAAAAGCAACTCCTACTCTTATTATTGAGCTTTTTGCCTTAAAGATATCAACTGATGTTGCCAGGACTTTCATCTCTGTCAGTACAATGTGTTGCACCGTGGTTGCTAACCTTGAGAACACCATGGCATTCATTTCAGCTGTTGATGGTATTGGTTTCTGGAAGTAGACAATGCAAGTCACTGCTGGGCACAGAACTCAGTCTCGAGTGAGCACACTGCCCCCATCACCCTTTCCACTGGTCCAGTGAAAGAGCACCTTCAGGCAATTCACAGTACAGCTCACTATCCCCAATCACATAAGGGTCGTAAGTCATGACACTTTCTCTCAACCTGATTACTTGAAAACAACCCTGTCTTGGTTTCAGACTGACTGTTTCAATAACAAAATTATAAAGATGGGATCAACAATCATYTTCATTTCAGTTTCCTGGCTACCTCAAAGACAAGTACAAAAGACCCCAGAACAGAAAATCAGACTTGGAAGATTTCAGGTTTTACCTCATCTTGCTGTGAATTTAGTAGCTGCAGCTTCATGTGTTTCATATAAGCCATAGTAATGGGCATGTTGTAATCAATCATACTGGTCACCAAAGTTGGAGGTTTTCCATTATCTGCAAAAAAAATAGTTATTATACATCATATATTAATTGTGGAAGTAGTGTCAGACTACTCTGCAGTCAAAGTCAGACTGTTATGTCATTTAGTTCTAACTTTTGCATTTTCAATAGCTTGTAGGCTGTACAAATGGAAGGCTCCCGAAGAAAAAGGAAAGCTAAGTTCAAACCCTGAAAATTGATGAGTTCTTCTACCCTAAATGACTACAGCAAACATACCCTATCTATTTCTTATGCTTAAGCTCCCATACAAACATTTCTATAGTAAAATAAATTATTTCCTCCAGATAAAATCATCTTTCTATTGAGGGTGCAGATGATATTACCCTCCATTCTTAAGAGAAAGCAGAAGATTCACTACSTTCCAGCTTAAGTAAATGAGATGATCTGACTTACTGAACTGTTCCAGTCTACCAAATTTTTATGAACCTCACTTAAGCTAGGAAAATATAAATGGGTATTAGAAATAAAATTACTTTACATCCCACTCTTTGACACTAAAACTACCTTTATGATCCGCTCCATCTGGGTTTAAATGCATTCTTTTCTGGCACTCTGAGCAGCTCATTAGAAATCGTGTCACCGCTTCTCTCGGTAGGAAGGCATAGGTCTCTGAAATCTGAAATTAATAACAAAATATAGATGTTATTATGTAAGCTGATTGAGCATGATTTAACAGACCTGATCATCATATTTCCAAATAAGGCAYATTATCTTTTAATTCCAGGAAGCACAATGAAAGCATGTTCTGCATACTATGCCTGATTTCAAGAAACATCTCTCCAATCTGCCTACTTATCATTTAATGGCTACTAACAGCTGGTACTGAACAAAATTCCACTTATATCAAAAGGGGGGTTGTTTTCTGTTTACAGTTCATTTCAAATTCCTTTCAGCAAAAAGATTCATACATAACACTGTGGAATGCTTCCAAAAAAAGTTGAAAAGAGACCTTTTTATTATAGCCAATGCCAAAAAAAGAAAGAGCTTGTCTTATGTGTTCCACTTATTTTTGTCGTAACAATACATAGACAGATAGAGGACTCAAGGCATTAGCAGCAATGAAGGTTGCCTTATTATTTTAACTTTGTATTTGTACATTTTGTGAAAGTATTCTTCGAAAGCTTGTGGGTTTATACTTTGGAGTACCTATGTTATTTTTACTAATAGTTGAAGAAATTGTGAMCCAGTTGATTTTAGAGACTCTGCTTTACCTGGCAATATCTTGAAACAACAGATTTTAGTTGTTTCCCGTTTCAACAATGTCATTGTTTCAAACCACATACTCATAAGCAGGCATCAGAGGGGTTTTTTTTTTCCTCTTTTGAAAGGGGAGAGGAGGAAGCAGTGGTTGCTGGTTTTAAAGATTTCATCCCCCCACCCCCAAGGATGCATCTGTCTTTACAGACATTTTGCCTKGCTGAAAAGGACCTGGAGGTTGGTGCCAAGCTGAAAATGAGCTAAGAGCATACTCTCTGACCACAGACAAACKACATCTTATACTGGCTACTTTAGGCAGATCAAGAAAAATTATTATCCCTCTCTACTCAGTGCTGGTAAGAAAGCAGCTGGAATAACGTGTCGAGGTTTCCCCTCACGGTTTTCAGTTCCCCTCCACACTTCAGGAAGGCTGCTAAGAAGCAGAAGATGRCTCTGTGCCATTCCACCATGGCAGCTGGAACCTAAAGGAAACCTTCAAGGCAAGGTTGAGAGASATAGATTTGTTTCATGTAGGTTACGAGGCCAAGAAAAGTCGAATTGTAGCCCAGCGCTACCTGAAAGGGCGTTAAGAAACAGTAGAGAAAAACACTTTAGAGTGTACAACTAGGGACAACAACAGTGGTGTCTTGGRACATTCAAACCAGGTATCAGCAGAAACTGTTCCATTCCAGCGCACTGGAGCAGTTTTATCAGATGGGTGGAGTTTGATGAAAACATCCAAACTTGGATGTCTTCAAGCCAATAAAAGGCAAAACTATGGCTTTTCTGTGATTCCTTATATATGTTGATRTATATACACTGAACAGTACAAGTGYTGTAATTAATCTCTAGCCTTTCTTTTTCCAACTATGGTGGCTATCTTACCAGGGAGATAATCCTGAAAGAAAGACCAAGTCCAAGCAAGAGAGATTTAGAGAGTGATTTGTTAACCTCCTTGTGCTCCTTACTGTGAAGCCTTCAGCAGGATTTGATTTCCTATCAACCACTATGCTGATGTGAGTCTCTGCAGGAAGTGAAGAAGAATGGAGGTGGTGTGTATGAAAGTGTGGCTACAGAAAGGACAAGATAACTTTATTTATTTGGATGTAAGTGGGATCRCATACTGTCCAAACCACTTCTGCCCCTCACAAGGGAGCTAAGATGAAGAGGAATGGTCATCTCTTACACTCTTCCACTTGGCTTGGCACCTACTTAAACTGTGTTGAAACTTTCATTTCCTAAAACTCCATGGACCAAATTTATCAGGGGCAGTATTTTTGAAAAGAGGTCGAGTTTAAATTGGTGTTTGTAGATGTGATGTGTGTCACATCAATACGTAGAAATGATGCAGTATAAAACGGGAATGCAAAATATACCATCATGTTTATAACATTGGTTTCTAGGCTGCTTGTTATTGTTGTGTCCTTAGTATAATAGAAATCTCATTGGGGGTGGGGGGAGAGAATTAGTATAAAAGCAAATAYTGCTCTGTGATGAAAATTGGCAAARATTTTTTCTGGGCCTGAAACAATTTTTTCTGAAAATGAAGGCACTAAATAAGCCACTTTTGAATGRGTGATCCTACTAAAAATATATTTTTATRTTGTTTTTTCCTGATTTTTATACCCACAGAACAGATGCTTATTTACCTTTCTAAATACGAAAACACTGGTTACACTCATGCTTTATGGGAACTAAAAAAAGAACCTAAAATCAGCTAGAATTTAGCACTGGAAAAATTGGTAAGTGCACATACACAGCAACCTCTCTCATAACATTTAACATGTTTAGCACCGTATTGAAATTAATGGAGCTTACCCATGGATTCATTAGTCACCTGCATTTGCTAAGAATGCTCCATTTATTCTAATCAAGCATGTCTGTCAAAATTCCAGTTTTGCCAGCAAGATGAAATTCCTCCATGGAAAGAAAGTGAGCTAAGGCCCAGATTTGACAGGTATGCTCCACTGACTAAAAGGGAACCRCGTTTTATAACTAAATTTGTCCACAGAGCAGATGCTCGTGTCTCCAACCTCCCACTGCAACACAGTTTTAAGGATGCCCTTCCTAAATAACTCCAGATTTCAYCAACTTCCTCCCCTGTTTACTTCATAATTTGAATCAATCACTGACATTCCTAGACTTCAGCCTGTATAAATTAGCACAACACAATAGAAATCACATTRAAAGAGATACATAAGGGGCATAACCCACAGCGTTCCTTATTCTTTTGCCTGAATATATAGGAAAAAGAAAGCTCTTTCCAACTTTCACTGGCAGAAAGCTTACCAATTGCCCCCCCACCCCAACTCCACAATTTCATATCCCCAACAGTGCAGACTCTTGTTTGGCTTTCATATCTACTTTATAACATGCAGATTGCCATTTGTTTGCTGTGRCCAAGCTCTGAACCAGCTGTAGCCAAGAAGTGCTCAACCAAATGAGCACAAGGCTGAACACAAAATCCTATATGTCAGCTCTCAATAGAGTTTACCAGGTTGAGCACAAGACTGTACAGATGTAGATCATGGAGCTGGCTTGCATATGAGTGTTTCAGAGCACAACATGGAGACCTGTGACACCTTCTAAGTGACTATAAAGAAATACCTTTGTGGTCTGGCTTCATCAAGAAAAATGGTTTCTGTACTTTATTCAATCCAAAGGAAGGCAGTAATGACTCAGTCCTTGCTGATGCTGCATCCTGTCACTGCCTATAGTGACCCAGGCCCTAGACCTCTTTTCAAGGCTATTAGCTAATAAAATACAGAGCCAGACCATCTTTTTCAGTGATACGTTGTATTAAAAGAATATTGGTTTWTTGCAAGTCCACACAAAAGCAAAATTTTTAAGATGCACACATTTCTATATTTTACAAAAAACAAAGCCAGAAGAATGAAGTGGGAGATATTGCATTATTTATCCATACACTGAAAAATCAGACTGGCATCTTTTTGGCATGATTTCCAAGAAACTTCTCATGCACATGCCCATTCCAATCAAAGAGCAATGAGTGCTGATTTACCATATTGATAAAATTACTTGGATTGGATTTTTTTTTAATTAAGTATACTTTTCTCAGTCTTGACGCTCTAGAAGTATTCTGTGGAATTCCTTACTCTTACTCGTGTATTTTTTTGCAAATTAGTGTATCTTCTGCTGCTTGTAAGATGTATTATAACTGGATGTATTGTGTATTGAGGAGAAATCAGAAAAGAAGCAGATTCTGGAAAGTTTGCATTTAGGTATTGTGCGCTAGGCATAGCTCTTACAGAGAAATGCTTTTTTACATTGTAAAAATAGATGAAGAAACAGCATATCTGGAGCATTAAGCAAAAAACACAAAAAATCATACAGGATTTGTTTTAGCCTCAGAAATTATAGGATAAGAARCAAACATTTCCTAACAATACTGTCCATGCACACCTACAAATACTTAGGTTTAACTCTGAATTGAGAGGAAAATGAGTTCACTTCAGTGGCTTCAGAGTCAAAAATGTTGATCTTATTTCACCTTYCACAGAAAGTCTTTGATATATTTTGACATATAAGAAGGCATCTCAAACATTGTCCAGCAACGAAGGCCTGTCTAGGCCTGTTTATTGGATCCCATGAAAAGCACAACTAGTACAGGCAAGTAATCCACTACCTGAGCATGTAATCTGATTTACACTGGAGCTAAGCAATGAATGTCCTAATTGCCCRTGAGAAGCCTATTTCATTCCTCCTGCATCACTACAGGCAGAGACAACAAGCAAAGTTTCCTTTGTGCTCTCCCATACTCAGATTATTTAAGTGCAGGATGTTGTGATGATGTAGCTTTCAGAGCTAAATTTTTGCTTGGAAAATTAACAAGTCCTAAACTGAAAGGCAGATTTTAGGACACATATGGCAGAGTAGGAAAGACAAGTGTGAGGAGAGGGAGTGAAATTTTGCAAGTGAACCTATTAACCTCTAAAGAATTAGCATGGAGGATGTATGTGTAGTCTGGAAGATACAACGTGTCAGAACAGAGATTTTGTGTGTGTGTTTGTATTTTTTTAATTAAGGAGGTTAAAGGGGGAAAAAAAGATCAAAAGAAGACTCCAGGAGGAGGGAAAGAGAGAGAAAGACAGGGATAAAGTGAAGATGGTAATCTGTCCTGGGCCCACAGCCATCAAACCAGGTGGCAGAAATTGGTTTCTTGATGACAGGAGGGCGAGCCAGCCAAGGGAAGCCCTCTCCTTTCCTCAGCAAGAGGTCAGAATAGAAGGCTGACATAGGAAAGCAGATCTATCACTACTGGGAGGTTTATCAAGAGCTTGCTACCCCGCTACACTGTGGAAAATGCTGTTCCCTCATGTGCTAAACTTGCACTTCACAGCTCCCTTCCCTCCTCTCCCCATATAGCAGAAGCTGCTTTCTGTGAGGAAACACCTGCTAGTGGGACAATTGCCAGGACACTAAACACTCACCCTTTGCAAAGAAGCAGGAACAAGCCCATAGAATAAAAGTGTACRGGGCTTTGCTGCTTTGCCATGCACACAAAAATGGTGGGCATGCAAGAATTTAAGCGTGCTAAGGCCCCGCACAAAGCTCAAGTTCCTCCTCTTTTTCAAGGACAAGGTCTGCCCTGTATGGAAATTAGCCAAGCCCCAAACCTGCTTTATCCCTGTTTCATCAGGAAGGAAGTGATGCTATGTCACAGTGCAACCTGTCAGAAAATTATTCCCCAAGAAAAACACACTCAGTGTGATGCTCACAGGGGACTCACAAGCACATTCCTGTTTTGGGAGGGAAAAAGAGGTAACCCCCTGTTTTTCAGTATCAGAAAGGCTTTTGTTAGACTGACAGRAGAGAGGGAAGCTGCTCAAAAGCTTGATCCAAAATCAAGAAACATTTATTACTAAAACAGCTGGATGAGGCACAAGAACTCAGGTATTGCCCCATACTCAAGACTCCTGTTCTGCCATAGGTGTCATACATTTCTGTACTACGTGTCTGATCAGAGTCTTGTCTCAGCCTACTTTCCCTTGAYACATTAGAMTCTCCCCCATGTTTTACAAGGCTGMTTCTTCCAGTTCATCAGCCCRGTGGCTCTTTTTTCATTCAGGRGTTGGGAGTCTCATTAACCAACCYATTTCTCCTGCTCAGACAKGACAGCCCYCAYTCACTGTTCAAGTTCACTGCTGCAATGTTTCAATGTTTTGCACAGTGACCAGTAGGCTCAACAGACAGATGTTAGATCATCCTTGGTAGGTAAAAATATTCAAGTAGAAATAGTGCTTAAGGTAGTTATGAGACTTAAACAAACAGTTCTCAGCTAGATGATGTGCTTAATTATGGGAAAATGTGTCCAGATATAACATAGAGAGGTGAGGCACCTACTCAATTGTTTAAATGAATGAAAACCTAATACCTTTTTTTTATGGATATTAAAACAAAATAWGGAAAATYRAATCTGTTSTGAAATGTAGGGTTTAATYACTTCATCTGGCCTAACAGTACCTRTAGCTGGGCCTGAGAGGTAGAACAGATGCTTTACATCTTCAGTCTCATCACAGACTATTTGAGTTTCTTGAAAGGTGTAAGAAGGCTATTTTTTTTCCTGGTTTGCACTGAATCACWAAGAGCTGTCCTGACAGCTTGAGCCTGTTGCATTATGCTGCTACTGTAGCCACAACTTTTCCCAGTTACTCCCACCTCTGATATACCCCTCAGCACCCGTATTTAAATTGTAGACACAGATGAATAGTTTAAATCAAGAAATGTAGCTCTACAAAGGCACAGAAAGCCTGCTATRCACTTGTTGCATGCCTTTCCCAAATACACCATATGGATTCTTTTCCTGAACACTTCTCTCCCATGCATCCCCATCCCCAGTTTGATGCCACAGTTCTCCTTTCAGAGTGGGATGCCTATACAAAAATAACTCCCTTAGAACACAGAGTGAAAAGTACTACCCCAAAGCAAATCAGTCCCTCTTAGACACCAAGCTGTAGCAGCAAATGCTAGCAGACATGCCCCAACRAGATCCTGGTACTTTCTCCTGACCATATTCCTTGCATCAGCATTTCACTCCACCTGCTAGGGWGCCTRGAAGAGAACCCAGAGGAAACCAAGRGCCTCTTTGGGCACCACGAYTTTCCTCTGCCCTGRGGAACATGCTCTTTTCACCTTCCACATTTTCCTAGTCACCTGTGCCCCTGCTGAGCAACTGACTTGGCCAGGCCTTGTGTCACACATCCTGCCTTTGTGAGGGAATTATCTCCCAGATCAAGACCCCCAATGTTTTCCCTGTTTGTAAACTTCCCTGGGAACTGGGAAAATGGATGAGATTAAAAGCGCCACATTAACTATTCCTTCAGTCTGGCATACTTTGGGTATCATTTAAAGYTCCTGGTTTCATTTTACACACAAAAATAGGTTATTTGCTAGTGCAGATCTACCAAAAGTTATGCTGGCAAGGAACACAACCCATTAATTTTACCTTGTATTCAAGACAGGCACCCAAAATGAGCACAAAACCTGCCAGTTAAATAGGACACTCCCTCTCTTTTGCACATTTTCAAGGTTACTCTCCCACATCATATACACAGAGTTTGTACAATTCCCTTCTGATCTTTAAGTGTGCAGAGAAGAGAATGGGATCTTAATCTAAACTTAAACATTGAAGGACAGATGATCTCCTAATTTATCTATAGGGTTTGTGCCAAAAATCCTAAAGTYTGAGCTTGGTACATTGCTGCCCCAATTAAAATAGAAAGACTCTCTTGCAGTACTCTGCTCTTTAAGAGGTTTCAAGTACCACATCCTATTTATCTTCCTGCATAGCACCGCCGTAGGAAGTCCCACACAAATCAATCAGTTGTAAAAATATCATTCACTTCCACGCAGTTAACATAAACAAGGCAGTGCAGATTCTCTAGCTCAGTTTGTAAAGTATTCTGAAAACACTTTTGGAGAGATATTCTGATGTATTTTAGCACTCCAGCACCCAGGGGGACTCTGAAAAATAAAATACTCTAGTTATACCAAATTTCTTACTCTATGTAAATGCGGACAGTAGTTAATTAAGTCATCTTTGACAATTGCATTACTTTATCAATCATGTTTGAGCAGTATTCAAAACTTTGAGTGGAAAAGGTTCACTATTGAAAATGAGACTCATAGCTAAGCAAATGAATTACTTAAAATCAATATGTTGCAATCCTCAAGGGCTGCGCCATTAATTTTTTGGAAATACTTAGTTACTGAAAATCCATGACAGTGTTTATGAACTTCAGAAGGTCGGGAATTTTGACCAAAATAGTGGTATTTTCTTCCCATAATTTCTATGCTACAAGGTTTTGGTTATCCAGTCAGAGAACAGAAGCAATCTGATCATGTCATGCCAGGGGTTGTGAATTACAAATAGCAGTTGTAGCATACAGTTTGTGAACCACCTCTCCTACAAAAGTTTTTCACTAGAACTATTTGGTGAATACTTATCCATGATAAATACATGCGGAGATCTCAGGGATGATTCACTTCTGACATGTGAATAAAGAAACAAGACTAAATTAATCATGTTCCAGATTCACTTAATGAAATGAAACCCTGCCAAAGTACTTCAGTTTGATTTATAAAGCTTTTAGAGCATAATGTTTTGGGAGATGGTTATCCGAGATACTACCTTTTTCCTCCTTACAGTGCCACAGAGGAAGTAGATACTGCGTGGCTTCCTGGAACAGACTGACACTACAACTCTTAATTTTCAGTAAAGGCATYTTCATGGACAAGTCTGGTAAAGAAGCATGCATTTCCCTGGATGGTCTGATAGAGTTTGATGCCTGATTACTTAACCTAATTCTTATGTCAGAATAAGAGCAAGAATTGAAATTAGTTTCTTCTGGAGTCTTTTTTCCATTTTTTTAATCTATGGAAGTCTTTCAAAATTATATATGTGAATCCTGTCACTAGGAAATATGACCCAATGCCCTTGATAAGTTAATATTCAATGAAATGAATGCACAAATATTGCAGACTGACACAAAACTACATTTGGGCATCCGTAATGATGCAACAGACTTCAATTGCAAGAAAAATTGACAATAGATGAAACTACTGTGTGGGCTACTGAATTTGCACAAATAGATTTTCTCACCAACGATACACTAGTTGCCTTTCATGCTACTCACAACAAACAAATTTCTTATCTGACCTGCAATCATGGGATTCTTACAGTAGCAAATATTATACTTGGCACACATTTGTGGGATGATGACTTAGAAGTATTGTATTTATAGTTGGCAGCATTCCTTATAGCTGTATATTATTCTATGATGYTTGTGACCTATACCTTTGAACAGCTTACTGAAGTAAAACCAAATAGAAAGAGAAAGGTCAACGGAAAATATCACTTTTCCAATGCTTTCTGAAAGAGAAGACAAAGTATCAAAATGGCTGAGGTGCCAGATGAAAATTAATTTAGAGASTTTGCGTTTGTTCACCCTGAAATAACACTCCAAGCCTTACAAAAGCACACCCAGATGAAAGATGTCTTTATATGTCTATCTTAAGGTCAATACCTCTGGGAACAAATTATAAGAAATTTTGCCAAGAGCTTATCCCACAACAAACCATCTGAAATAACCTATAAATAAAATATCTGTGAAGGGAATCACAGGTACGGAGAAAAGAGTGTTACATGGRTGAAAAAAAGTAATGGAAAACCTGATATTTCTTACAGCCAAAATTGAATCAGAAACCTGGAGTTTCCCCCTGCTTTGGTGACCTCTGATGAAAAAACAGCTCATGTAACCGCAGGTTTTCAAGAAGGACTGTGTTCAGGGTGAYAGGTCACCTCASGGCCTGTCTCAGTTYRAAAGACAGGTGTCTGCCAATGAAACCAGGAGCCTCCAYTGSAATGGAGAATAYGAGCCTCCTTCCCTCCAAATTTTTGTAACTTTGAAATTAAAGGGCTTTCAGGCAAAGACACAATAAAAAGAATAACAGCTCTTTATTAATATGTATAACAAGGCAAACAAACATCAACAATGGTAACAACAACCAACAACAGCAGAAGCGCAGTGCCGGCCCGCTCCGGGCTGTCCCTCGCCTCCCCTGTGCTGCAGTTCCGGTCACAGCCGGCAGGGGGTGTTGGTGGCTCTGGCCGGGCAGGGCGGGGGCGGTGATTCCTCCGCACCGGCAGGGGGCGCTGTGGCGCGGGGTCCGCTCATCTTGCTCCCTCTCACACAGCAATGGAGGGTGCAGGCGGCAGGAATGGATGGAAAAAGGGCTTCCTTTACGAACTCACAGGGGAAGCTGATGCTGGTCCCCCTTTGGACAACAAAAGGAGTGGTAGCAGGAACCTGGGAGTAGCACGCTGGGAAGGCAGGGCTGAGCAAAGTCCCAGAGTGGTGGATGAGATGTATCAGAAATTCGGCAGCTGCAGCTGGAACCGCGGGGCGTCCCGGAAGGGCAGCAGGTGTGAGTGACAGTGAGTGTGGCAAAGACACCTCGGAGCAGTGGCAGGGAAACAGCGGGGGCTGGGCAATGCCCTCCTGGCTCCTGAGCACAACCGAGAGAAGCTCCCTTGGAGGGGAAGGGATCTCAGGGATCCCGGGGTTTCCCTGAGGCACCCGAGCAGATGGTGAAGGGTCCTTTGTTTGCTGGGGCAGGGTGTTAATAATGTCCCAGTGCAAYGGCTGCTCTATGAGCAAAAGCTCACCCATGGCAGGACACAAACAGAATGCTGGGCTCTGGAGGCAGAGTAAATGCTCCCCCTACCCAGGCTTGACTGTCCTCCTGAAGYGGAYWGAGYAAGAAAGCTAGGAGCTGCACCCAGCCCCCTTTCTCTAGGCCAAATCTAGCAATATCGCCAAGAGAAACCCTCCAGATAAGAAGATAGCCAGCTGGACTCCCCATCCCATGGAGCTCAGCTAGTTCTWTTGTCTTTTCCTAAGTACCAGTCATTATTGTCTCTTAGCAACAGATGGGACAAATKTCCCTAAAACAAAAGGAAAAATCCTAACCTCCAACAGGGCCCTGTCCACAGCTCCGTGTTAGCCTCATCCCACTGGGACAAGGGGGAGAGGTGCCTTGGATGCCCTGCATTCTGACCAATGTGTGAAGGGTGTATGATGGGCACCCCTGCCCTGCCACCCTGGGGGAGCCCCTGGTGCTTCAGCAACTGGAAACAGCTGGGCAGCTGGGTCAGGATCAACCTCCGCGTGTGCCTGGCACTGAGAGAGCCCTGCACATGGCAAGCTGAGTGTCTTGGGGATGTCTTTTCATCCCATCCCATCTTCGGTTTTWTTGGTTTGTGTTTTGTGTCCARGATGGTCACTGTCTCCATCTCCAGCTCCAGGGATATCGTGATAAGTGACAGCCAGCCCGAGACTTCCTGCGAGAGTTGGGAGGGCGGGCAGGGGATCAGGGGCAGTTGTCTCCCTCTTGTGGAGGATTTGGGTGGGCCAAATCCAGGGAGCCACTGCAATCACTCTCACAAGCRATACCATAGCTGCTTGGTGCTCTGACCATTGTTTTCCTCCCTTTTCCCTTCTGCACAGTGACTGGAGCTTCCTGGCTTGCTTTCCCTGCTTCTTGGGAGTCCAGAGCCAGTGCCCGGCCCGCCGAGACCCAAGAACGCACTGAGACCGAGGAGCACGCCGTTCCCTGACGTGGGGGCTGCCCAATGTGTGCAGCCCGGATCCAGGAATCAGCCATTGCCACTTTGGGCCTGCCCCTGGAGTCTCTGYTACCTTTTGATTGTCACTCCCAAGGTGAGCCATCCCTTGCCGTCCCCTGACACTGCTCCAGAAACCCCTGCTGCAGCCTATTTTGGCACCTGGAGGGGGACAGGGATCAGCTGCCCCTGTGAAGCTGTAGAGAAGGCTCCTCTTCCATCCTTTTCCCGTTGGCAGCTCCAACCATCACGAGGTGAGAAGAACTGAGCTCACGCCACAGTGGCCCCTGCAGGCGCGGAGGAATCATCGCACCCACCCTGCCTGGCAGGAGCCACCAGCGCCCCTGCCGGCTGTGACYGTAACTGCACCGCTGGGGAGGGCATGGGACAGCCCGGAGCAGGCTGGCACTGGGTTTCTGKTTTKGTTTGTTGTTGCTGCCATTRTTGCTCTTTGTTTGCCTTGTTATACATAATAGCAAAGAACTGTTATTCCTTTTCCCATATCCTTGCCTGAAAGCCCCTTAATTTCAAAGTTATAATAATTTGGAGGGAAGGGGCTCATATTCTCCATTCCAAGGGAGGTCCCYRCCTTCCTTAGTAGACACCTGTCTTTCAAACCAACACAATTAAGTCACATAAATCCAGGCAAGACCATGTATTTCAAGCACCTTGGGAAAGTGCAGCAAATGTTTCATTAGTTCTCCATAAGATAATAAAGTGTCATATTTGTGTCACTAATCACAAAAGCTATTTATAGCTGTTTTAAGACTGTACTGATGCAATTAAAATTTTAGAAATACTTTCTCTCAGCCAGGTTATGCAGGTATGGGAGGTACTCCCTCAGCACTTTCCTTATTGTACCTAATAGCTTTCCAGCCCTTTGAATTTGGGACATTTACAAGTTTTCATACCATTAAGYCATTAAGTATTACTTAGTCTGCAGCAATAAACTATAAGGCACCATCATTTATATGCTGAAACACAGCAACTCATTTAGCCAAGTTGTGACAATACTTTCTAAGTCTTCTTTAACACTTCATTCATTTAATRGCAATTAACTAATACAGAGCTATTAGAAAAATTATGAAAYTRTTACAGAAATAGCAAATTCWCTTCTTGTACCAATGAGAGAATCTCTGTTGGAGTCAATGGATGTGGTTCTTATTACACAGCAAATGGGATTTCCAAACTGTATGTTTTCATGCATTACTGAAAGACCTCTAAAATCAATTTGAGAGTGAGGGTTGCGGTACTAATCCAGTTGGAAAAAAAACCCCACAAATCTCATGCCATGTCACTGAGCCCAAATAACTCACATTTTTAGAGACTTGTGTTCATTTAGTTGGTTTTTTTTTGTTTTTTTTTTTACTTACTGCTTTATATGTTCTCTTCTGTCCAGCATGTTTTCTGATTTGTTCTCCATTAGGCCCAGTTTCCACATGCATGGAATAGATAATGTCAAAGAAATCTTCTACAACGGCCACCCGCCGTAAAGACAGCTTCTCATCTACACCTACTCCATCCTGAAAAAAAAAAAAAAAAGAGGGAACAGAAAAAGTAAGGGAGGCAAGATGAATAGATAAACTATGATAATCATGAGACACATTGTCCTTTTTTAGAAGGGAGTTAAAGACCCTTCTAATTAATGTCTGAAGATGACCCACCCTKCAAATGATAGACACAGTATTATGGGAAAAATATGTGATCAGAAGGATCACACAGACTCTTGCAAGTAGTCCATTCTGCCAAACCAGGGCATCTGGCCTCTTGATAGCAAGTGATCTTCCACGCCAGTATTAAAAAATAAAGAAAACAAAAAGTATCAGTGCTTCTTTCTCCAAATGCACAAACAAGATTCAAAGGCAGAAGCAGTCCCAAACACATGGCACAAAAATGCATTATRTGGTTGTTAGTAAGGATGCAACAGCTCTTTTATTCTCTCATTCCCTTCCCAGTAAATCTGTGCCTAGCATTTCACAAAGGTATTTAATAGAAGGTTTAATTTAAAGGGTTGATGGTAATGAATACAAAGGAAGTTGCTACAAATAATTTACCCCGGCAAAAATTGCCTCATGACATACTACATGAAGACATACCACAATAGGAGGAAAAGAAAGGGATGTAAAGGGATATTTTTGCACACAGATGTCCAGCTGGAAAAAGTGACAGAAAAGTGAGAACACCTAGCATCTGATTTTCAAAAGTGATAGTGTCAWGGTAGCTAAAGACTTCTAAACAGAAACAGTCCCCAATGTCTCCAAAATTAATCAGTGCAGTTCACTTCCTCCCTTTTTAACAGAAACATCCACATGAGGTTTTGATTGTTTTACAGCTGCCTATTAACTCAGTTCTAATGAAGGGACAGGAACTTGGACTCCTGCTTTTCCAGAACAGACACCTACCAAGCAGGAYGCATCTTGTAATACAGCATCAGTATATGAAGAATAAGAATGGCCAATTCACTTGTCCTCCAACACTGTGTTCAAATTTAGRTCTTTGGAGGCAGCAGTATAACCTAACATTCACTGTGTATTTTAAGCAATAAGGGTGTTCCAAACTTAACATAATTTATACTACCATTACTGCTCATGTAAGTCATGCCACAACAAAACTGWTTTACATGGACACTTCCATGACAAAACACATGCAGACTGCAGTGACCAAATAAAGACAAAAGATGAGAAATTAAAAGGTAATAATTAYGTATGACTCCCACTTGCTCCATGCTCAAAACTTTTTGCTAACCCACTACAGTAAGTTTGCTGTATGTGGACAAACATGATTCATTTTTCTCACTTCCCCTATTTTTATTCCAGCCCACTTAGATTTTTCATATGTTTTAAAGAAAGAACCCAAATAATCCCAACAGGTTCAAAGAACCCCCCAGGGTGACACAGAAGAGCTCTGACACATTCCTARTAGCAATGGAGAAAATGTCAATGCCTTTAGAGTGTAACCTTCTAAAAGTGCAGTATTCCAAGTGATAGTGGGTTAAGAGGTGTCGGTACACGACCAGCCAGACAGGTTACACCCTGTCCTGCTCCACTATGCCCAGCATTCTTCAGAGAGGTCCCTGCCCAAAGCTACATCATCTTTTCCATCATGTTCTTTATCCCCAGGAGACAGCTGCACCTGGGCAGAACCCCAGCACATGTGTGATGAGAGGACTATGTTGTAGCATTTCTAATGGAAATGACTGTGCTGAGGATTGARGTGCAAGAAGATAAGGAATTTGCAGGGCAGTCTCCATCACAGGTTAAAGTCTCAGATCAGCTGGTAACAGTTGCTCTGAGAAAGGTGCAAAGCTCCCAGCCACTGATCAGTCACTGACCACCACCTCAAAAACTTCGTGGCATTGTGGCAGATTTTGGTTTACKCATCATTAAGAATTTGCTTGGTACTACCCACCACCATTGCCTAATATTTTTAAAAAAAATGTAGCTTTAGAGACAGGGCCTACATCAAATTCAGATCTTTGCAGCTTTAATCTTTAGGGGAATTCACATGTGAGCACTGTAGGGGGGCCCATCTTCAATCATTATTTTCTCACCACCCAAACAGCACAGTGGGATCCCTGATGATTTCAAACACTTTTATTATGACGACAGTGTTATCTCACACTGCTCTCCRAATACTCAGAAGTTTATAGTGTTGATTAACTGACAAAGATTTAATCTGTTTATTACTAATGAGTTTTGTTTTATGAAATTTCCTGCGAGGGAGCTCTCTTTTTTAATTAAAGAGAAATGCTTTACARCAATATTAATTTAAAACCTGAGATGCCACCTCAGCAGAGCTGACACATGCAAACATTGCAAATACATTCAAAGAAGAAACTCGAAAATGAAACTCATTTTGCTGCTTTTGGTGGCCAGTGTGCAGTGTTCTCTCTAATGGTCCTCCTGCCTCCCTCCCCAGACATAGCTACCCAAGGACTGGCAGGTATGAATGATACGGGGTGCTCTTGAAAAAGCATTTCTCCATGCAGCCAGCTAAAAGAATAAGCATRGATACTACTCCTAAAAATACACAAAAATAAAGTTTGCACAAGCCRTCATGACTCCTAATTGAAGTGCTAGAAAATGAATACAAACTTTCCAAGCCTTGTCAGTCAAAAAGGGTAGGAAAGAAACAGTTTAAATGGAGTAAAAACTTCTTCAGGGGAAAATGGGGCTATTATTTAATATCTACAAAACGGTTTAAATGGAGTAAAAACTTCTTTAGGGGAAAATGGGGATATTATTTAATATCTACATCTATAACTTTGTCTGGTGGAGCCTGGCCATGACTGAGTTGGCTTCATCCTGCTTGGTGCTGTCTAAGACAATAAGATAGACCTTGATTCAAAGTACCTGCAGTGCTGCATAAGGTGCCAAATTGCTGTGAGTGAACTGTTCAGTTCATCCAGCAACACACAATGCTGTGCAGAGATGTAAGCCTCAGCTGCAGAAGCATTACACYAGATGAATAATTTGAATAAGGTAGCTAGTTACTGACACTTTTGATATTCCATACTGACATCCCAATAGGTAAAAAGCTGGGCAAATGATAAAACCTCAAATCTCCATTTAAACCATGAAGTCTCTGAAGTGGATGCAGTTGTATCAGGTTTTCCTGCCATATGCCATTACACTACACTTTTATCCTGAAACTTCTATTTTATAAAGGCATTAGCAAAGCAGCTCTGCTTTATAAGCTGGCTTTGGGTAAAAATTTTCACAGTGCCTAAGGGGACATTTTTTTTAGCGTCAACTAAGGCTAAAAAAATATCTGAATGARAGAATGCCTCATAATGCTATTCCCATGACTGAAAGGCTATGAAATGTCCACAAGGGACAGGACAAGTAATAGACTTAAACCACAGCACAGGAGATTTACATCAGACATTTGGAAAAACTTACTATTGATGTGGATAGTCAAGTACAGTAACAGTTTGCCTGGGGAGCCTGGGGGATGTATGTCACAGGAGAATTTTGAGACCAGGTTAGGCAAATATCTGTCAGGGATAGTATGAGTAAATCCTGTCTTATGTAGACTAGATATTAATTGAGTTTCTTCTTGATAACTCTAGGAAGCTTAAATGCCACTTTCAAAGTGACTTGGGCACTAACAACTCTGGAATCGCAAGGAGAATATTTATAAATCACTGAGGTATTTTTAGGACTTTTATTCAGCATGGAAAGAGTCCAAGCCTCACTTTCAAAAATTACTCAGGAATGGAAGCCTCACTGAATTTTTCACTTCAAGCATTGGACTCAGASTTTTAAATCTTTTAGGCTGTTTCACTCCTCTCCCTTCAGCCATCAGTASAGTGTGCTATGCCCTGTCCTACACCAGTTGTCTCAGATACACCTCTCTGGCCAACTGTGTGACAGACACTGACAAACTGCATTAATCCCTATAGCTGTTGGAATGGCTTCAGTCTGTATCAGTGAGATGCTGCTTCATTTTACTCTTTGCATTATAGCTTTTTGTGTTTACCCTTGGTTTTATGTATATCCAGAGATCTTCGTATGTTCATARGATACAAATAAAGAGAGGTTTCTTTTCATTTTCAGCACTACAAAATCCATTTGTACTCTGAGATTAAAGCTGTTTGCTTGTTCGTTTTTAGGTATCTACACAAAACAAAATTTCTGAACAGAAGTGAATTTTACAGAGTTGTGCAGCTCTCAGGAAGTGCTAAGGATCTCTTTGAACCAGGATGCTTTGGGAGACAGGCATCTGTCTCAGGCATCYGAGGTTGAATCTACAGGGCTTGTTGGAGTACACAAAGGAGGAAAGTTCGCCAGTAAAGTGAATAGATAAAACTCTTAAGGCAGCAAAAATATCTATTAAATGAAAGGTTGTCATTTTTATAGTTACTTTGCAGAGGAGAAAAAAATTTAATACAAGCCTTTAAAATTAATGCCACTGAAACAAAAGTGCCTGTAATTCCTTGCTTGAGAATAGCTGCCCCATCTTCTGTTGACATTTCTAGGAGGAAATAGGTCCCATAAAACACTCTCTTGCTTTATGAATGAAAGTAACTATCAGTATCTTGACAGTGTTTGAAAAATATTCCTATAAAGACATGATAGACAGAAATAGAAAATAAAAGGAAAGTCTTGGTTGGTAGTTTTATGGAAAACGTTCAGGTCTATAAAAACCTCTGTTGTAAAAGCATCAAAGCCAGGAGCACCTACAAAACATTAGGAGTAGATGCAAACAGTAATGCACCTAAATA
Organism: Malurus melanocephalus; assembly: GCF_030028575.1. NCBI lineage: Eukaryota > Metazoa > Chordata > Aves > Passeriformes > Maluridae > Malurus > Malurus melanocephalus. The sequence continues at coordinate 1,129,285 of NW_026623278.1, forward strand.
TTTCATTACATAATATAAATCACATGCAATTCAAAGACTGCTTTGAGTGCAGAAATACGATGTGTAACATTTTTCTCATATAACCAATTCAGACAACAGCAGAGTTAAAGCTCATTTATATCCCCACACCTTTGCTGACTCATATCACATTTTGAGTTTCCCCTTGATGAGAMGCAAAGTCTCTTGCTGACTGAAACGCCTACCCTGCATGAACAAAAAGTTTTGCACATAGCCCTATGTGTTGTTAGTTCATGCATAATGAGCTCCTGATGTGATTGTATGTAGATGTTTTACTCCCTCTGCRTTCAAGATAGGAAAATTTTGTGTTGAAAGTGTTGGGAGGAAGCAATGGTAGTTGATGTATGAGCCCTACATATCTGTCTGCAGAAATAAGTCAAAACAAATGAACAGATAGAAAATCCCATTGTACAGTATTTCCTTTAYCTGCTTGTTTGATAACTGTAAAAAATATTAGCATTTAAAAATAGGGATGACCATTTTAGAATGTCTCTTACTCCCATAGAAATGAATAAATTATTTTAATCAGCCCATCTATTTGAACTCACAGGTTAATAGTGCATCCATTCAAATATCTGACTCATTCCTGTCAGCACAGTGAAAATCCACAAAAGAACAAAAGTTATAAGTATTTGGTAGTTATTATTAAGCAATCTAAAATAAATAAACTGATCATTTCTATCCAGTTCCAAATGGAAAGTGTCTATAATAGCAAAAGGGATATTTGTTATTTGAAATTTGCAGTTTCTGTTCCACATTATATCACGTTGGAACAGCAAATTTCTTTTTTTACCAGCAGATGGAGACAGGAAAAATCAGAGTTCTATTAAAATAGGTACACACCAGAACCATTTCCAGCTGACAAATTCTCCCTTTAGATAAATATACCTTACAAGGACTAAATAAATAAGCTAGGGCATGGCAGCAATAAGTCAAACTAATTCTAGACATAGATTATGAAAATAAAGAGAATAAAGTGCAGTAAAATGGCAAATTAATTTGCCCTTTGAGATGAGAGACTAAAACTAAACAACAGTCACAGAGTTATGGTGAACTATGAAAGCTGYAGGTGAGAAAAAGTCTTCTTACTGGCTTGACAGGTGAGTTCAAGACAACCAATAAAAAGTATGAGAGACAAAATCAATAATAAGCAGAAGTCCCTTTCTCCTTTATCTCTTGAACTGGTCCAGATGGTGGAAAAGCACCAAAGCCAAACCTGTCCATAAACAGTGAGGGGTGAATTCTGGGTGCCATATGACATATTCTGGATGTCTAAAACATCCCACCCAAAAGGGCTATTGAGTCTTCAGGTAAGGCCATCATTTGGTGTGGCTCAGTAGCTCTAATAAATTACGCTCTAGTAAGTAGAGAAAATGGGTTGTGAAACTCAACTTGCCAAACCCTAAAAGGAAGGTCTGTCACCTTTCTTTCCTTGAATCATAGCAAAATAGGCCCGGAGATTATTTCATGATATACAAGGTAATTTTCAAATGTATCTTCAGAGGTTCCTTTGGCATTAACAGGATAATATCTCAGTGGTCTCTGAGATAAATATTTAATGCTATTTCCATGTTAAAGAAGGGCAAAAACTTCTCTTTCTCATCTTTCTTCAGAAGTGTGCATGGATGGCAACAGGGAGAAGCTGATGCACAGGAAGTTCCAGCTGATTATGAGGAAGAATTTCTTTACTGTGCAGCGACCATGCACTGGAACAGGTTGCCCAGAGAGGTTGTGCAGTCTCCCTTACTGGACATATTCAAGAACTGACTGGATACAGCCCTGCACCATGGGCTCCAGGATGACCMATCTGAGCAGACAGGTTAGACCAAATGGCTTCTGTGATCCCTCCCAACCTGACCCATTCTGTGATTCTGTGAAAGGCAGATATAACATCACCAGTGAGAGTGCAGAAGAGATTAKATATGAAACATGGAACTCATGTACTGACTCCTGTGCCTCCTATCAAAAACAAGCATGGACATGGGAAAAGAGAGGTAATTTCAAAATGATGCCTGCACTCAGAGCCTTGAAGGACAGGCAGGAGATCCTGGGGAGGAATATGGGACAAGCAGAGTCCTGGCTGCAGTTTACTCTTCAAAGTTAAGAGTTGCTTCTTAACTGAGGTCTGTATACTTTTTTCCCTCCACACACTAAGACCTGATTATTTTTTCCTTAGGTGTTTAAACATTTACACAACCCTTCTGAACAAAAGCAGGAYACAAGCTGGGTCATACTTCACTATTTGTGAAGTCTGTAGCTGCAGGCTAACCAAACACCACAAACTGTATCTCCATCAGCAAGCAGGGCACCACAGGAGCAGYACATCTGTGGAGCAAAGCACTTGATACCAAGGAGCTGATGCCACACCGTTAAGTATTTCTGGCTACCTCTAACCTGGACCCCTGCAATGGGCACACACTTCTGGTCTCAACCATGTGGGTAAATGCCTATCAAATGCCAGTTTTCTTTCACTGAAAGGGATGTGTTTSTACACTGAAGAAATATTGCACTGTGAAACAAAGCCCAGCAAGTATGGTCAGGAGCTTTGTTCCAAAGACATACTCATTTTCCAAACTAAAATGCSAGCACAAATGCACCCATAGCTTCCTTGATAAGACAACAAGATAGGATTTTTCACACACACACGTAGTGTGATAAACATTACCTAAACTGATGAGAAAGATACTTAACTATCTAGCTCAGTGACACTCATGGCCCTGGTGTCTCTCAGGAGACCAGAAAGAAGCTGAACAAACACTTATTCTGAAAGAGAGACCATATTTGCCACATTATTCCTTCTACGTGCCTCCCTCCCTAGCAAATTCCTGCCTACTTAGCCTGTTCAAACCACAGATGATGCTTCCATCATTATGTGCAGTCTGATTTCAGCTGGTCTTTCTCCTTTCCTTTTTGACAGAGAAAGCAAATTAATGCTCTATCCTGTCCTCAAAAGTTTGTTGAGTTGGTGTGTTTAGTACAGGAAAAAGTAAACAGGCACTACACACTTAAATGTACTCATTTCACTGAGTGAAATGTTTGGGACAATTCCAAACAAGCCAAAGCTAGAATTGGACAGTGAAAGAGGAAGAGCACATATAATACCTGCAGGGAAATGGTAGTATACACTTCAAAGCTGAAAAATTATGGTCAATTTATAATAACAATAATAAAATTGGCTTTTTTTWAAAGCCATTTCTTGAATTACATTTTTTTAATAACATGGATACTTAACTATAATTTACCAATGAATTCTTAATTCTGAAAAACTTTCTCAAAAATAATTTCTGATCTTAGGAAATTTCAGAAGAGTTTTTTCTGAAGTTTATCTTTTTAAAGAGAAGCAGTAACTATTCCCTTTTTGATAACCAGATTGTATTATTTCTTGTTCCCTGGAGGATACCATCTCTTTTTTAATGAGTTAGTACTCTATTAGAAAGAATTAAGTTTTAACTTTGAAGCCTATGTTTTTCAAAAATATTCATGATAGTTCTGGAAACATCCARCACACTTCACTTGCCCTCTTCAAACTGTTTGATAAGCAGATGAGAGCTAATAAACCTAGCTTGGACATCAAGGGTAAGTGAACAGGGAAGAGACAAATCTAACTGAAGCTTTTTAAAGTACAGATTCATTACCGAAGTTTTAATGTGTGTATTCCTTCTTCATGACTCATTAAAGGATTCATCTAGGTATCAGGACCTTCTACCAGAATTTTCTGTAATTGTGTGAATTCTAAGAAATTGCAGTTTTTAAGCCTAAAAAWCTGTCATCATTTCAGTTCTACCACAAAACAAGATGAAAGTGCATGAAAATTCATCCCATTAAATTAATATGTTATTCTTTTATTGAAARTAAAACTGAACATAGAGGTAAGTATTAAGATAACTATAAAATTTCTCCTAAGGCACTAAAAAAATTTCAAAGATGTTCTGAGGCTGAAGATAATTTTTCTGTGTACAGATTTCTTTAGCTGTTAAAAAAACTGTAAACACATCTGATCAGACTAAGTAAAAAAACTGAAAGAACAACTCACTGAAGCACAAGTATCCTTTAAGTGTACAAATACTGGAATGACATTGCCTTTTTCATGTCTTTCTACTCTTCATACATTTTTTTTCTGATAATWATATCTGCCAAGCTGTAAACAGCTACTCCAGGACTTTTACAGAGAAGACTGCAATGCCAAGCTAAATGCTTGGCAGRGGAACTGCCTTTTCAATCTCACAGCTAATCTGGAAGGGTCAGCTACTCCTGGTGAGCGTTTCAAAGGGAAGGGACTGCAGCTCTCCACTCCAACAGCTCAGCACACTGTACAGTAATTTCTATGAAACTTTGTTTCCAAAATTTAGTACCAATTAGTAACAAAACTTAGTTTTACTTTAGGCAGTTCTTTGTATCTCTGCTAAGCATGAAAAGATTTTCTTTTGGTGAATAAGGGTACAAGGATAAACCAACTAATTCTCCTCAAATATTTTTKATTGTAGGGGATTTTAAAATGAATAGGTGTGAATCCTAGTGTGAGCCTGCTCTAGTATGTGTGGGKTTTTTTCCTAAATTATAAAATCTGCTATTGTCATCAGCTCAGCAAAAAAAAAAATGGGCAAGCTACTAATTAAATKTTAACCCTTAACATTCCTGCCACGCTCCAAAAATGAAAAATTGYTCAATTATAATTTAAAGTGTGCTGTACTTCACAGGTATTCAAGCACTAGGGGAAYGCAATGTAGATCTATAATGCCACCTTTTTTCAGACTGATGAAATGCAACTACTGYACACCAAAAGTAACCTAACACCAAAGTGAAGCTTAACTAATAACTCATTACCCCAAAGTGCTGCCTGTGAAATTAAAYATATTAAATATATCTATTTTAAAATTATTTTCCCAATACTCATAAGCCTCTGATGTAAAGGTGTTGGCAGAGGGAGCTTTTTAATATATATTATGAAATGCAAGTGCCAAGTGTAACATACTGCAACCAAGTGCCAAGAGGATAGCACACCACAGATCAACACTGCTCAGTGACAAAACATCTAAATAAAAAAAATGCTTCAAAATCCTAGCTAATTGGTAAAATATTTCAAAAAGCCAGGGAAAGAGGATGAATCAGAATAGTGCTGTTGGGATATAGTGTTTTTGTGTCTAAGTCTCTGGGTACAACTCCAGCAAGGGATTTTGTCCCTTAAAATTGCTTCCTCCTTTCACCTGCTGCCTATGGCAAGGAACAGTCTTGGGGTGGCAGGGAGATGAAACGTGTGACCTAATCTCTCCCATCGATGTTTCTGCAACAGCTGTTCACTCGCTTATACAAAATGAGTTCATGGTCTCAGCACAGCTCCCAGAGGACAGCTGTCTCCAKCACCAAAACCACTGCTACAACAGCCCATTAGGTGCCATTAATTGGTAACCTCATTAGCATCATCAGTGAAGACACTGTGGATTGTATTTTAAGCTGCACTGGTGCTGTACAGGCACCTTATGGTATAGAAAACATCAGTGGCTCTGTACAACCTATACAAAGCTTTGGTGCTGATACAGGCCAAGCACTGGCTCAGCAGCCTCACCTGCAAGGCCAAGTGCAGCATAAATGACAACTGTCCCCAGTTCCAGTGCCAAAGGAGACAGGAATCTCCAGGGCACCCATGTTCCATGAGTGGCCTTGTTCTCTGATCACATTACCAACACACTTCCCACACTGGAAAAAAAGCTGCTTGTTACAGGGAGCAAAGAGGTGCTCCCCAGACTAAACATTCCTAGAGTACAAATTAACAGCCTCTAATGGAGATCCCTCTAGATTTCTGCAAGGGCAAATGAGCATGGAATGAAGGGGCTCTCTGTAATTGCACAGGTAATGTTACCTGACCAGGGACAGAGGCCACTGGGGACTCAGCGGTCATTTAAGCACAAGTAGAATGCAGGGTCACTGACTTCCACCTGCATCCCAACAGCAGCAGTGGTGTACCAGCCCTAATGACCTACAAACATGAGCAAAGTAGGAATTGTAGGGATTAGGGTTTGTTCTCAGATAAAGCAGCACACTACCCAGAAAAAACAGGCAAAACATTGGATACAAAACCTCTCCACCAGTTTTGAAAGAAAAGCAATAAATATGATGTCATATATTGGCAATAGGTTTTTGGTATAGTCAGCAATGCCATAAGCCAAATATCTAACCATGTTCTTCAGGAAAATTCATCATGGAGGGGTGTAAAAGTTATCCTTTCAAAAAGACATGAAAAAACCAGAAGTTTTTTTCCCAGGTCTGAGGGAGGGCTTATACCCTCATAAGTATCATCAAACTAAAATAATTGGTAAATACAGAGTAYTACTTTTTCTTTATTAGTTTTGTTACTATTTGTATGTGCATGTGCACAGATCTGGTTTTATGAAATTACCTCAGCAGGCTTATGTGGGACTCTTCAATAGCTGATTTGTTGAGATTTTCTTTAATTAAATTACATTTCCCCAATTCTATTACTTTTTTTCACTCCTGTAACACTTTTCTCTCCTGAGTAACCAAGGCAAGAATAAATGCCAGATGCAAAAATCTTGTGTTTCTGTAAAAAAMCAATGTCACAGATAGTCAGATTATTAACGCTATTTTTTCCCTTTTTTTCTACCTCCCTTCCTCAACCATAAACAAAGTCTACAGCATGAAGAGGCCAATCYTTGCCAGCAGAACCAAGTTTTGAAAAACGCTGCTCCACCATATGTTCAGTCCTGACCAGCGTGATAGTTCGGAAGCTGACATCTGCAGATGGGGAGTTCATACCACCATTCAGCACAAACATGCTGCTACTGTACACTGAAGTCAATATTAGCCAGACTTTGCTTAGGAGAAATTTTCAACACTGATCTACAGTTTCACCTTGCCAACTAATTTYTGTTACACTGATGTAAATGAAATAGATATAAAAAGAATCTCAGAGAAAAATGGTGGCATTGATTGAAAACRGGAGCCCATACCAATCCTTTTAGTAATCTCCTTTAGAAGGAAAATTTATCTCTATCAGATAGCACATTGAAGCTGTTCGTGTAATAAAAAACACTTACTAATGTCMCATATGATAGACCTTTACGAAAGCCCACTAAACTCCATCTGGCCTGTAGAGTTATGCACTACAAAGGTACAACATTCTCAAACAGTCCCCTGAACTTCTTTGAAAACCAGGTTAACTCTGTTTTTCTCTGAATAAGATGTATCAAACTTACAATAAGCACTGTATGAACCAAAGTCTTTCTTGCCTTTCTTAATACCTTCTCAAAGCAGCAATACTCTGCTTAAATGTTTGTGGGAGTAACATTGGCTCTTCTACAGAAACAGTAAGATAAAATGCATTTTCCCTGCTACTTTTACTTTTTCTCTCCCTTGCTCCTCTCTCAGTCCATCTGCAGCTCCTCATGCAGTCCAAACACTTTTTCCAGGGCTTAAACAGATTTATGGCTAGCAATTTCCACAGGGACTACGTGCCTGTTCTCTCAGACATGCTCAGGCACCAACACTCATCAGAGGGCTGGAAATCAAAATCTGTGTCAGTTGTGCCACTGGCAGTGAAATTCCAGGAGTTCATATTTGTTGTGTCCCTCATTCAGACCTTTACTGTATAGTAGTTCCYTTCTTCAAAAGCTTGTATCTAAAARCCTCTGTGTGAATTTTCTTTCAAATGTTTTGCAGTCTTATTTTACATGCACATCTACCACTGATTATTAAATGGGAAAGCAAATGGAACCATTTGCTTTTATTATGTTTCTCTAAAGCTGACATGGACAATGTCTGGACAATTCATAGTAGAAAGAGGCTGGATGTTCAATGATATGTTACTCAGATCTTATCCTGCATCAATTTGGAGCATACCTGAGCAGCAAACAGTTCAAAACAATATCATATCTTATCATAGCATATCATATCTTATCATTATATCATATCATATTATATATATCAGCATACATATAGTATAGTTGATAAAAGAAAAGGAAAGACACTGATGAACTAGTCTGCTCTAATAAAATTCCTGCTTATTTTCTCATATCTACAACAATTAATATGCAAACTATATAAAGCTTTGTAATTAATAGTACAATTCTGTGCTCAAAACATGAACCAAACACTATATTAACWGTTCTCTGTGAACATGTATCCTTACTTAAACTTTCGCTCTTTGTATAAAAAGAATAAAATTTCAGTTTCTCAGCTGTTTATAAGAACAGGAAGAGCTGAAACATAGGATTAGCATTCAATTACATATTAAATGCAGTATAATGATTATATTATTAATTAAGTATACAAGAATTTGGTGATCTGTCTCCCAATATCTTAGTTCAAACTACTGTGTTCAAACTGTAGCAAAACTGTAATTCACCARTATTAAGTGACCTTTTCTCACTCCTCTGTATATGGGCTGCATTAAGCTAATGGGACACAGCACTTGGATGCCTTCAGCAATGACAGTAAAGTTCTCTTCCTCTCATGACATTCACATGATGTGTACAGCTTGATTGACATATGTGCCATCCAAYCCAGAGCTGGATTTAGCTCTCAGTGTGACATGGGATCTCTTGAGATGGAAAGTACTATACAAAATCAGGGACAGATGAAAGAAAAATCAAATGGTCACTTAAGCCMTCCCTGACATAAAAGGGACTTTCTTCTGTTGCTCATAATGCACTTTCTTGTCTTCTCATAAATGATTCATCTGAGGTAGGTGTCATCACTGCCTCTGTGACACTATTTTACAGACTASTAGAGGTAAACACAGAAACTTTGGCAGAGCCTATGCCAAGAGCCTGCCACAAACACTTTGCAGACTGCTGTGCTGCTGTTTCTTAGTTATGTTCATTTGGAAGACAGGCAYGACACTAACCCTCTCTAGGACTCATTGGAGAATAAAGTTCCTCTGTCATACTAGATCATATCTGCTAAGAAGGAGTTAGCAAGGGCCTCTTGGTGGCAGTGAGAAATAGGTAATCAYCTCCCTAAGGCTTTGTCATGTCACTGCCTTGTTTCCAGCTTATCTCCCAATTCCAGGAGCCCAATTTCATCTCCTACCAAAAATAGCTTCCCTTGCAAGAGGTCCAGCACATTYTTTTTTCATAAATAATGGCATAACTTAAAATCCTATTGATGAATCACAAAATATTCTGAGTTGGCAAGGTATTCACAAGGATCATCAAGTTCAACTTTTTAGTGAATGGCCCCTACAGGCCCTACACTCACAACCTTGGTGATATTAACAGCATGCTCTAACAAACAAAGCTCATCTCAGGGTAAAATTGATTTAAATAAACTATGGCTCAATCTCTCAATTGTYCTATTCTCTCCAAAATGATGCTCTGCCTGCAAAGGACTAGGGACACACCATCATCAGTTTTCATTCCTCAGCAAATGCAGAGATCACAGTTTCACATACACATCAGAGATGGSTAAGGCTGTAAAGCTTTAAATTTATCTCACAGGGAAAGCCAACATCTGTTTTCATCTTGCTGACAATRTGAACATTTTTCTTCTGCTGAACAAAATATTAAAAGAGACTGAATTTTCAAATGCATATTTTATTTCTTTATGCATCAATTTAAGATTAAACTGCATCTTCTGATATACTGCTGTACCTACAAGAAGCTGCAGTTTGGTTATCTCAAACTTTCACTGTTTCTTTGTCAGATTTGAGTCTTCCTGGACTACATCTCCCAAGACACACTGCAGGARATCACGTGTTTGGTAAAACATTTAGTAAAACCAAGGACACCAGTGTAGTAGAAATTCATGTGTAACATCTCTCTCTTTGTAAATATATTGCACCCACTCTTTTGCTTGCACTTTATAGTATCCTCTCACTCCAAAAAAACCTGAAAAGGCTTTGAGGCACTTGCACCAACAGAGTCAGTTATGAGGACTGAGTATGTACTCCAYCTACAGCATCAAGCCTTGCCTGCTCTAAGAGAAATATGTTATTGACAAATCACATCTGCTACCCAAACCACATACAAGGCTAGTTGTAGTAAAACTCTAAATTCAAAATTATGTCTACAACTGCCAAAACAGCACAGATCACCAAGATTTAAAAAGATCATACAGGCAAGCCTGTTCTGTTCTGTGCAAATAGCCTATTACAGTGGTGTATTTTGTGTGCTACAGCCTTTAAAAGGAAATGAAACAGTAATTTCCCATCAAATCAAATCATTTCTAGCATAACTTTTCATTGGGGGTATTCTGCATGTATCCTGAAATTTGCTTCCTGGGGAGACAACAGGCACAGCTGCATGTCTGGTAAATGCTTGTTTTTCATGTAGGGGTGTACATGAAATTAAATTCAATTTGATTCAACAGTATTTTGCTGGCATGGCAAGCTGCTAAATGTAGCCTAAGAAAAATGAACAGACCCTTGAGGTAGCTGTCACCAGCTGATACAATGCACTTAGGATGGGGTTTCATTCTGTATCTGGGGTTTTATCCCATCTATCTATTCCCCACTTCTGCCCGTTTTCCATCTTGTTCAGTCATTTTTAACAGTAACCTGCCATCTGAGAGTACTTCATAACACAATACCATCATTACTACCTCCCCTAGGGGTCAGGAATATTTTATTGCCTCAATTTTTTTTTTTTTTTGGACAAATGCATTTTAGGATTTCTGGCAATACCAGAAAAGAATCATTTTGTATCTCACTCAGATTTTGGATGTTGATGCAAAAAGCATTGCTCCATTTCATTTTTTGCGACTAGATTTTCTGCTCAGATGTTCCTTTCTTTCTCCCTCTTTTTTTTTTTTTTTTTGCGTCCTTGTTTCTGCTCATAGCTTATAGACATTCCTTCTCCATTCAATGATGCATATTCAGTTAAATTAAAAAACCAATCTATTAAGACAACATGCTCCAGTTGAGCATCCTATTGTTTGCTTTCATCCTTCCCAGACCTCAATTATAGAGAGCATCATGAGTTATGGAGACAGGATCATAGAACCACAAAATGATTTGTGTTGGAAGGGACCTTAAAGATACTTTAGTTCCCACCCCGCTTCCATGGACCGGGATACCTTCTACTAGAACAAGCTGCTCAAAGCCTCATGCAACCTGAACATTTCTAGAGATGAGACACTCACACTGCCCTGGGCAATCTGTTCTAGTGCCTCACCATCCTCATTGCAAAAAAAACTCTTCCTTCTGTCCAATCTATCCTATTTTAATTTAAAACAACTGCCCCTTGCTCTGTCACAACAGGCCTCAGTGAAAACTTCCCATCTTTCCTGTATGTGTTCTTCAACTACTGAAAGGCTCTGATAAGCTCTCCCTCGAGCCTTCTCATTTCCAGGCTGAACAGCCCCAACTCTCTCAGCTTGTCTTTGTAGGAGAGGTACTCTAGCCCCTCAGTCATCTTTGTGTCCCTCCTATGGACCCACTCCAACTGGTCCATGTGTTTTCTGTGCTGTGGACTGGAGACCTGGACGCAGCACTCCAGGTGGGGTCTCATGAGAGCAGAGTARAGGGRTGGAGTCACCTCCCTCAACCTGCTGRTAACACTGGGGATGATGATTATGATCAACACAACGGATGCTATGTATAACTCAAGCTATATAAATTCTCTGAATTAATTCTTGTGAGTTACAATGCTGTACTGATTGTGGCAGTTTATTTTGCATTTTTAGTCTCACGGAAGTCACCCTATTACCACTATGAGGCCAAAAGATAATGACATGGATGTTGGTTTCACATTTGATCTTCCTGTRCTCCTGTGTTGCAGCAGAAGGAATGTCTCCTGATTAGATGGAACTGGGAAACAGGGTCTTCAGCAAATTTACTAGAGTGCTCTCCTCCTGATCTTGCTTTATGCTGCACCATACCCACMCAGTTTCTTTCATATTAAGCTTTTACAATCTGATTTGTAAACTTCAGAAACTGAAGCTTCTAGATTCCCCTATTATGAGGATGAGCTTTATACAATTTAAGATGTATTCAGTGTTCCTATCTCTATAATTAAATTTGTCTGGTTTTGTTATTTTGAGCACCTTCTGAATTTTTTTCAAAGAGCTTACTAGGCATTATRTTGAAAGGATTCTGCTCAAATTATATCCTTCACTTTCTCACTTTGTTTTAAGGATAATTACTTAACTGATATTTGAATTAATGAAATAGGGTATGGAAAATCACTAAATTGGTCTGAAGAATCTTACTATTTAGGAAAAAATCCTGCTTTTTTAATTTCCTGCTTTCTAAGTCTACAGGGTCCACTTGGGACATTTGCAGAGTTTGAAGTGGAAGCTCTCAAACAGGAGCCTGAAAGACCTCTCGTGGTTAATAAATCAACAGTCTCTAGAACCACGCTAATCACCTGCACTTTATACACTCATCAGTCAAAAGGCTGACAATGAAATATCCATGGTCCTTGAGATTTTGAAAACTGACAGGGAGTTGTTGCTGAGACAATCTCTTCTATACAGCTGTGGGGATTGCTAAAGAATTTTTGTATGAGTGGGTTTTTTAATACAAAAGTAGAATTTTCACGAGCATTTGACCGGAGATGGGACTTTTAAAGAAAAAATTACAAACACYATGGGACTCACAATGAAATTGTAACAGCCAATAACACTCCAGTTTTGAGCTATTTTAACATCTGTAAAGAAAAAGAAAGCTTCCTGATCTTTTTGATTTTAACATCTTTAGGATACAGATACGTTTTGTGGTTAGTTTTTCATAAAGGATTTTTTTTTTTATTTCTCTGTGTGATATTATTATTGGTCAGCTATTTTACTAACTTTTTATATCCCAGATTCATTCTGTCAGAGACAAAGGGAGTCCTCCAGCTGTATTCAATGACACACAATCCAGCATTTAGYGAAGATGAAAAAAAAATATTTTTCTTTGTTACGTCTAAAAGAGAAACCTCTTCCACTACCTGGGGCTAAGGATATTCCTCCTATCTACACACYCTCCCCAGTTTCTGGGCTGCCCCTTCAGCTACACGGCAGAAGGGATGCACAAGTCTTCCTCAGAGGGACAGACCTGGCTTCAAAATAGATCACCTTAATATTTGCATGTCAGGGGCCCAAGTCCATGTTTTCCTATCATAACTATTTGCAAATGTTTTTATTGCCTSTAATAGCCTGTGTAGTACCTTGAGGGCCAAAAATGAAGCAACACTACTTTCCAGCAACAGCTGTAACTATACACTATGCTACACACCACACAGCCACCTGCATATGGTAARGGAGCACCAGGGCTGGTAGCAAGACATTTCTCAAATGCTGGGCTCTGGCAAAAGCAGAAAGAAACAGTGAACACCAGCMATAACAGAGGCATGAGGTTTTATTTCCATTCCCTGCACCTCAAGTCACACCAGCCATGATATGTCGCTATTTACAGCAAGTGTTTGTAGGTGCTGTGACACTGTGCCAGCAGGGTCTTGTGTGGCATCACAGAGAATTTTCTTAGGAGACTTGGGGCTCGTTTCCAAAGTCAAGGGTTTCCTGAAGGGCTTCCTGAAGTCAAASTGATAGCTCTGCAGGCTACACAGTATTGGGAACAGCCCCAGTGAAATAGGTACCAGCTGTATCACTGCACAGGCACACCAGCGCCTATCCACAGGAACATGGGAATGGGCTTGGCTAGTACTGAAACCCATCCATGGCTACCCACACAGCTCCTCGGACAAAAGAGGCATCACAAGCAAGTCCAGTGGAGGGCCACGAAGTTGATAAGAGGATTGGAGCATCTCCCCTACAAAGACAGGCTGAGAAAGTTGGGGCTATTCATCCTGGAGAAGGCTGTGTAGAGACGGTCTCCCCTTGTACCTGAAGGGGGCCTTCAGGGAAGCTGGAGGGAGACCCTTCATCAGGAACTACAGTGACAGGACAAGGAGTAATGGGTACAAACTGAAAGAGGGGAAATTTAGATTAGGTTTTAAGCAAGAAATTCTTTACTGTGAGGGTGGCGAGACAATGGAACAGGCCATCCAGGGAGTATGTGGATGCCCCAGCYGCTGACACTGCTCAAGGCCAGGCTGGATAAGGCCTTGAACAACCTGGTCTAATGGGAGGTGTCCCTGCCCATGGCAGAGGGTGTTGGGACTAGATGATCTTTAGGATCCCTTCCAACCCCYAACATTCCATGATTCCATCACCCACCCATCTCCGGAGCCAGCATTACTCAGGGTGCCTGCAGCAACCACCACGCCGGGGAGGCACAGGGCATTCACTGCGCTGAAAATACACCGCAGCCGATGTTTTATTTTACCTCACAGTATTCCCTGCCGCACTGGGTGCAGGCTGATGGCTGCGCAGGGGACACAAAACCCCSCTCCCCCGCCCCAGGCAGCCGCAGCCCTTTCCCTGGAGGGCTGGCACAGCCTCTSCGCCCGGGATGCGGCAGGCGCGGGGGGAGCGGGCCCGAGGGGGCGGCGGTGGCCGCACAGGTGCTGCCGCAGCCCGTCGCCATGGGAACGGCGCTGCCGAGGGCGCGGTGGCCGGGCCCGGCCGGGCCCCCCCGCCCGCGAGTGGGAGCGAGGAGCGGGTGTGTGTGTGTGTGTGTGTATGTGTCCCGGAGGTATTGCACTGTTTCCATAGGAACAGGCGGGGGGRGGCGATGGCGGCACAGCCGCACCCTCTCCCCGCTCCCCCTCCCCCGTGCCCTCAATGCCAGCCCGAGCCCTGAATCAATTAATGGAGCCGGCACCGGGCCGGGAGCGGGGAGAGGGCTCTGTCCCCCTCGGGGCAGCCCCCGCACCCAGCTGGCGTGGCGGCCGCGCTGTTCCCCAGAGGGGACCCCGGGACGCGGGTCCCCGAGGGGTGGCCCCGGCAGATGGTCCCTCCGCAGCAGCCCCCGTTCCCCGTCCCGTCCCGGCGAGGTGCGCCCGGGGACAGGCGCTGGGGAGCGCCGGCCGCACCCCGGGGATACCCGCGGGGAGAACGGGCGGGGGACACGCACACAACAACAACAACAGCAAAACCCCGTCCCCGCGCGGCTGTTTACGGCACCATATGGCTGCAGGGGGAGGGGTGAGGGACATGTCTGCCGAGCCGCCGCGCTCATTATGTCCGATGGAGTCACGGTCACCGCGCCTCCGCCCGCACCCGAGGGGACATCCCGCTCCCGGCACACCCGGGCGAGCCCCGCGGCGGAGGGACCCTGACAGCCCCACGGCGGGGACTCCAGGGAACAAACACACAGCGGGCTGGTGCGGCCGGAGAGGGAAAATTCAGCCCCCTAACCCCAAATCTCTAGATCTGTTAACATCTGTGTATATCCTCGGCGTAAAGATAGCGTATGGGATGGAGCTCTGTTTTAGATCACAACGCGGCAATGCTTGAMACGTGCAAAGAAAAATACAAAATAAAAACGTCGCCTGTGGGTTTTTATCTGTAGGGTTTGAGACGAAAACCTGACCCATTTCGGGGCATCTCTGTCTATGCTTGGCACGTAGGAAGGGCTGGAATGGAAGCCCTGGGCATCAAACGCTACACCGAGATCCACAGCGATTAATGCTATTTTTTCTTTCCGAGCGAGGCAGCCATTCATTTCAGAGTAATCCTTGCTGCACGGCGCTGATGGAGGCACGCTCGGTGCAGCGCATCCTGCCTCTGGAGAGCTTTCTCGGCTGGGGCAGGGGAAATGCTTTGAAATGGCTTATGTCTTTCCTCTCARTGATTCATCAGATAGGTGCTAAACCTTACCATTATTACAGAGATAAAATCCACAGACTATGGGGTCTGATAATAGGCAACTATACTGTTATCCATATTACCTTGTAAAATTGAAGTATTGATTTTTTAAAGCATGGTTTGCTACTTGGCAGACCAATCCCACTACTATTGTAGTCAGTGAGATTTTGCTATTGACTTCAGTGGGAACAGCTTTTTTCCTTTAAAATGGTCTATTTCACATTATTATGGTAATATCGTTCAGCAATTCTTAAAATTGGCCTTCTTGGCCTTGGACATTTTAAAAGATTAATGTAAAAATTACTTCAGCTAGACTTATTCACCTCATTTCTGCTCATGTTATGTCCAAAGTTTTGTTCAGATAAATACGGCAGATAACTTCGTGTTCCAGATGGTTGTGGGTGGACTGGATCTAATAGATTCTCCAGTTACGTGTGTTTAAGTGTTTTTTTTTGTTTTGGTTTGGCTTTTTAATTTTACAGAAGCCTAGATTTAGAAACCCATTTGTAGATCTCCTCTTGTGTGCAGCTTTGTATGCTTTTCATTGCTCACCAAAATAGCATGCCTTCCAAAGCAAGATTAAAAATATTAAAATGCAGCCAGCACAGGGAGTGGTTCAGTTCAACTGATGCCACATAAACGGGTGATCCTCCAGCCCATAGATAACATACATCTGAATCTTGGCACTGCCAGCTGGATTGGAATTCAAAATGAAAAACAGCAGGCCTCGAGGGCTGGAAATAAAGGCAACACAGGGGGAAAAAATGTTCTCTGCCTATTCGTAAATCATAAACTGCAGCAGTAAAGACAAATGATAAAATTGAGGAAAATGTGGACATCAGATACTGGGGCTATGACACGATGGCAAACATGTCCAAATCCAAAGTGCAAGGTATACCTAGCACCTGTATTAACTATTTGTGTATTTGGGTAGCTACAAGCATTTTAGTGTCTAACAACATACTGCTTAGCAACTTTTTGCTACATCATGCTGTGATACTCATTCAACTAAGTGATTACTAATAAACTACAGTTTCTAATAAATGATTGTGAATAGACATTTATCCAAAATTCTGCTGAAAAAAAATTTCCATGAGAAAATACTTGCCCCTGGGCCTCCCCCACAAAAAAAAAAAAATGTTCCAGCTTTCTCACATTTTCAGGGTTTTTTATGCAGTTAATATCTTAAGGTTGTTCTGTGCTTATAGGTAGCTGATGGGTATGCCTAGCTGCTTAAATACTACTTTTGAAGATCAGAAGTAGTTTTATTATCCAATTAACAGAAAGCATCAGTCTTCTTTTGCCTGCTTTACTTCATTAGCTTTATTATTACTATTATTATTACTGTGAAATGTGTTGTGTGTGTTCTCCAGGCTTATTTTACTTTCCTCAGCCTCCATCTCTCCCAGGGATGACTTTCCTGCTTTAAGGATCAGCTCATAGGAAGCTATTAAGCCAAAGTTTGTTTATACTTGATTGGCTTTAACACTTCATTCCATTTGTTCTCTCATCTCACTTTCCTTCCACTCTTACTAGAAGCAGGATTGCTCTAATGCAAATATAGTTCAAAGGGACAGGAAAAAGGGAAAGAGATCTGAATTCTCCTCATAGCAGATGTCCTAATGCAGTATCCATGGAAGGGAAGATTACTTTAAAACAAGTAAACAAACAACCTCAACCATGTAATTGAGGGTGAGGATATGTGTTGGGCGTGTTTACTTGGTGAGTGATGCTCYTTTATTTGACTTAAATATATATGGACGGCTTGAAGAATTGAAAGCAAGCTCATTCTCTGGTTTGGTTTATTCCTCCTTGAACAATCAGAATTTGGGGATTTCTACAACAGAGAGCTGTCTTCACAGTGCATTACACTGAGTGCAATTCCAGTGTTGCAGAAGATTATAACCAAAGAAGTGGGAGCTGGATGCCCCTGGTATTATTTTACAGCTGAATTTGGCCTTGCTGTTACTAAACCCTTCTAGATGTTTTTATACATTTTATAAACTTCTCTAAACACTCATTAAGCACTGGTSTCTAGCACATTGGAATATACCTTGGCAAAACCAGATAGCACTTAYYGGTAAATTATCCTTCTCAAATAGAAAAAGAAGGTTCACTCTGGTTCTGTTGGGCAAAGTACTAATTTACTTTAAAATATTATCACTTAACCATCTCTACTGTACTTTACTCACTTGCCTGCTTATAAATTACAGCAAGAATGATAATAGAAATTTCTTGAATTTTCAAAGCCTGTATATGTGAAAATTTCCTGAACTTTACGTCCATTAAAAATTAAATTTATTAAATAAAAATCTTGTAATTACTTATAAATTYATTAAAGTTCAATGATAAGTAGCAGAAAAAATACATATTCATTAAAATTCTATTAATTGAAATGTTCTACTTATTAATAAAATTTGACCTGCTTTCTCCTATCTAAGAATGTTTTTCCCTATTCAGCTTTTGAAAGCAGTCCTTTTGGTTCCAGTTGAAAATGTAGGATTCAATTAGCAATGCAAGTAAAACATTATTTTCAGTTCCACAATTTCCTTGAAGTCTGATGTATCTAGCCAAAACTAGGATGAAGASAATAATACTGAAATCCGCTATATAGAGGGGCAATTAAAAAGAAGAAAGTAAAGTTAAAAGTTTAAAAAAAGCTTATTTTAACTAGCTTTATTCACTTCCAAATATAGCTTTACTTATATTGCTTTATTATTTSCTTAGCTGCAAATTTAACTATTTGAAAGCTCCCTACATGCCCAGATCAACYCTCAGTTACACCAAAACAATGATAATGAGGCTTTCTACATCAGTGTCACGTGGCAGAGGACTTGTGTAAGTTTTCTAAAAAACACCAAGTCAAMGTGCAAGAAGTTTACAATAAGCGTCTTTTTGAGAATTCTGGGTTTTGCTGCAGCATTCATGCAGAACTTACTATCCCATTTCCTTGTTGGATAAASCCAGATTGAGACAAGAAGGGATAAATAGATGAGGTCTGCCTGARCTACAGGTTTTAGATGGATGCCTGGCATTCAAATATAGCATTCATTAAAAGAATACTGACTGTTTGCTCAGTACAAATGAAATACYTCAGTATTACAGCAACCATAGCCAGGGGGCTTTACTGAACTCTCAGAATAGAGAAAGATAAAGGTTATCCAAAGATGTCATAAAAAAAAATTATGACTATGTCTAGATTAAGGGAGGAAGTAACGAGTGACATTCTTTTCTATTTTCCACTGCCATTTCTTGAGAAATGCAATGGGACAAGTCATCTAATTAAATATATGCCATACTTCCTGGTTCCATTGGTCAAAAWGCAAAGACTTTCAGAAACTGTAATCATTTGAATGAGCTAATTTTCTTTCATATTTGCCATTAGTGCTCTAGCAATTCTTCTCTTTTTTCTTCCCACCACAGTAAGAATTTGGTGATAGTTGTGACAAATACACACACTCAATAAGCTGACACGTGTAGGTGAAAATAMAGAGGTGAAAACAGCACATTCCTTCTTACCACAAGTGCACTAAATTGAAAATCAGAGGCAGTTCATTGCAAATATTCTGTGAAAAAATCACAATAATCTCATGCACTSATCCACATAGGGTAGTGCAAAACTTGGGGGTCTCCCTCCTTCCTCCAGGCTATCGATATCACCACAGCAACGAGCCATAGAAGCTGCTACAGTCAGTCTGGCCAACAAATCACCTAGTACCAGTCTGCAASGGAGTCTGCAAAAGATGTTTCTGAGCTCAGTAATTAGCAAATAAACAAATTCCTAAACAAAATACTGTGCCTTGCACAACAATGACTGATTTATTTTCCTCTGCTATAGCTTCAGCCAACGTAAGAATATATACCTAAAACTTATTAAGCTATTCATGAAACAAGAGCATGAAGGCTGAGAACACCAGCAGTGTTAAAATTAAGTATAAAGTGGAAGGCCATGGAAGATAATGGATTTGACCACACACCACAAGTCTTTCCTTGTGCTGACTGGATGGGCTGGAACATGATAGAGGCTCTATGGGACAACACCCGGAGAGATGCTGCAAGACACCAGGTGAGAGCCAGGCAGTGAGTTCGTGCCATCACACCAACACCCTCGATCCCGGTGGCACAGAGAAGGAAGGACATGAATATGACCTTGTCCTCACTTCTGCTCCAGCCAGCAAAGCTGAACTGA
Source organism: Malurus melanocephalus (assembly GCF_030028575.1). Classification (NCBI taxonomy): domain Eukaryota; kingdom Metazoa; phylum Chordata; class Aves; order Passeriformes; family Maluridae; genus Malurus; species Malurus melanocephalus. The sequence goes on from NW_026623278.1 coordinate 1,149,137, forward strand.
CATAAAGAGCRTAATACACATCCTTATGAGAGCCACAGAGCTCCTATAAAATACTTGGAAGAAATTTTGGATTAATCAGTCAASGTTTCTCTAGGGGCAGCAGTGCAGACTTTCCATTCCAAACACTTCGGTTTATAAAAATGGCCTAGCTTTCAATTTACCTTCTGAGATGGTTGCCAAAAGAGACTTAAGAAATGAAATAGAATTTAAAAGGGTGGCAACTGATTTTTCTCTGCTATTCACCAGTATTTATATCATACTATTTTTCTCACTTTCTACCTCTTTACATGTCTGTTTTCTGCTGTGCATTTTTTCTCTAAATGTTTATCTTTTGGGATGGTATAACCATTTAAAACTACTTCTCATGTAGGTACCCTTTTTCTTTGATAAGCTTAGCTACMTTCAGTTGGACCTTTCATCTCTTGTGACCTTTCAGAGATGAGATAAATAYACTAAGCTTGCTATTAAAGGCAAGGACATATCATTTAATTAATGAGAATAATAAGTTTTCAGTGTTATTCTCTATACTTTTTTAATGTCAATTTTGGTTACACCTGGCATGCTTATTTTAGATATACTTACTGATTTGTTTGAAACCATCCCTAAATATTTCCCTTGAGATAGTATACTAATTCCATACATTTTAAATGTGATTGAAAACTTTGAATTCTTCCTTTCCCCTCAAAAAGCTAATATCATGATGGCATAAAATGTAAATTATCTGGCAGTAGTCTGTAGGGAATTCTGTCTGCCATGATTTCTCCCTTTTTTCCCCTTTATTATGGTATTTTTATTTTACCTCCCAATTCTTCTTTGACTTAACCTAATTAATTTGAATTTCTATCCAGTGTTGAAAACCTTGCACCTCCCTGAGTTYYATRTGTATATATGKATATATGTGTATGTGTGTATAAGCACATTGGACTGCATTGTACAGCTCTCAAACACTTGCWGTTGTGTCCCAATTCATCCGTTTTAATTTGTCATCATAGCCAAAGTTGCAAGCCTGCTCTAATAAAGTCTGTATTAGATCGATTTCATTTCAGAATGAAGCAAAAACCAAAGTTTTACCTGAAAGTTTTTTAAAGATTCTTGAACACAAGTTGGAAGAACATAATTATTGGCATAAAATCTAAACTAGTTCCACCAGCCAGGTACAGTTCACATTTACACTTCATTTTTAATGATTCTTACTGGGTTTTTTTTCCTTAGTGTTGACATATGGTCCACTAGTCTGTCATTTCTGTGAGCTATCTTTACTACCCTGTTTTTTCTCTTTCTAGTACATTGTTGTCCATACTGCAGAATCATTGCCATATATAGTGGCAAATAGCACATTTTAGTAGTATTTTAGCTTCTTTATTTGTAAGTTCTTTAGTAGTTTTGGATTTGTMTAAGTCCCAGTGATGCACTGCAATTTAATATCCCCTCTTTTTTTATTTCTCTATTTCTGACCATTCTTCAGTTTTATCACCTGAAAAATTTAAAGCCAGGATAGATACTTCTTTATCACCYACATCAGAGAAGATACACACTGAAAAATAAAGTTTTGTGAAAYGTGTTTATAGCCCTCATCTTTCCTGTCTGCTGTAACCTCTGGCCACACCTTATCTGTTCTTCTCTTATTGTATCTAATTACTTSTGTAAGTACTTGCCTGTTACTCATCTATCAGCTCAGGGTAGTGAAAGTCTATCCCTAAATGTGATTTCCCATATATAGCAAAATGCTGCTTTACCCTTCAGCTGATTTAGTGGCAGCTACTTCACATCTGGATCTGCCTTGAACAAAAGTTTTCTACAAACACCACCAGGCAATACTAGTAGAGGTATGTGTAAGTCTAGAGGCAACAAAAAGAGCCATCACGAGACACACTCATTTAAAGGTTRTACAGGGAGTTAGAGTCATAAGTCATTTAAGTGCAAGTAATCTTACCACCTAAATTTTCTCTAAGTGCAGTCAAAATGTTGTAGCAYCCATACCTTGTATTAAAATCTYGGAGGTAAGAAAAYGTACAAAAGTTTCAGATACACAGCMCTTATKATCAATATAACACATAAAACYTCTTGTTTCCMAAAGGAGTTTAATTACAGGCTCCCAGGTAAAAAAAGGTTGAATGGTTTTCATCCTAGGGTGAAGTAGCTCTTTCAATAAACATTGTCCTTCCAAGTTCCGACAGAATGCCTGTTTCATTTGTTTTGAAAAAACCTCTACTTGAGGTTAACTCTAACATAGATCAGTTTTATTAAGTAAACTRTTCACTACAGATAGCCCCTTAGGTTGAAGAGTATCCACATATACAAGGAAATGTTTCAAACACCCCATTTCAATTTCRAGAACTAGGCTGTAATCTCAGCAGATGTGCACAGTAACTGTCAGGCTCTGCAGCTTGCAGAATTATTGAATAAGCAGTTACAAGCCTGTACAACTGTCTGTGATGAAGTTGATCATTGCTAAAAAAATCCATGTGATCTGAAAAAATGCTCAATATCATAACCTGTAGCATGTCTTTCCTGTATATTGACAATGCCTACCTGGATAATGTATGTTAATAAACCATTGAAAAATACCTTGCTAGTGCAACTGTGAAGTTTTGAGACTCATCTATTTAAAGAGAAGAAAAGGGTAATWTAAGCAAGCTGCAGGATCACTTTCAGTGCTCTTGCAGGACAATGCAAACAACTCTCTTTGCACCAACACAGCCTGTTTTCTTAAAGTCAGAGAAGCTTCTGGCAGGTTTAAAATGACATATACAAGACAAAAACATATTTTACATCCTGGAAAGCTTTACTAATTTTGGAGGCTGTGTTGACCAGCCAACCTACTCAACAAGAAACAGAAGATGCCTGTGATGCTCTGTGATGCATGGGAGGCTGCCGAATCTGTTATGATCCTCCCTCCTGAAGAATGTGTTTCCTGCCACACTGTCTGTCTCATGATCTTTCTCCACATCTACCTCATTTATACGCCCTGCTTATTTTGTTCCTCTTTCACCAGCAAACTCTCAACAGGTGTATCCTGCATAACAGGGAAAGATTAGGACCCAAATAGCTTCTTTTAGACCAAACCTAACAGCTGCTGGTTGCCTCCTTCCAACAGCAGACCAAAACTTGCAGTTCAGTGTCAGCCAATTTTAATTTATTTTTGTAGTWTAAAATGAAATTTGAATCATTAATTCCCACATTCATCCAGCACTGGCACTGGCCTTGTTCCCCTAGGGAACCAAGTTCATRAGAAGCACTCTCTACCTGCAGTCCCTCTGTGTAGTCTCCCCAGATCCTGTCTCCTTTTAGTCTAGAGTTGAACAGCAGCAATGCTGATCACCCCAGAGGTGAAAGTTTCTCTGTAAAAAGATCAGAAAAAGTTCTGTCATGCTGTACTGATGCCTATCAGCTCATTTTAGCCCTATCCTTCCAGCAAATACCTGCTGATATCCACTGATCACATAGCTATGGTAGCCACAGAAACAGCACTCGGTACATCCAGAGAAAATCAGGGCTGGAGCATCTGAGCAGCARTCCCTGCATCATGGCCAAATCCAGGGCAGCTCCACTGACAAGAGTCTCACTGTCACCTCAGTCTTCTCAGCATCGGTCCATGGAAGCATGAAAATCAAACTGTGAGTTTTTATTTCTTATCACTGGAAAGATTTGGGCTTAGCTACAGGTCTGGCCTTTGCCCTGATGATCGCACTGAATTTATCATCCTGTCTCTCACTGCGTGTATATATGGGATGGGTATATGAGTACTAGTTTTTTGTTTGCACACTGCTACACCCTGTTTCATGTTTCTAAAGTAGTGTCAACATTTCCTAATCTTAAAACACTCTGTTTTTAAAAATCTGCTCTCTGGCTCATTTTTTCTTTGCAAATTCTAACTCAACATTGTTACTAAGAAATCTCAGCTCCTCCTCTCCCTTCACCTCTCTCACACACACATCTGGAGATGGCATCTTACATATGGCCATTTCAACATTTTTTAATTCCAGGACAGAGTTATTCTTTTTATTCATGAACGCTGCCCTGAATGCCTGCATTAAGAGTTGCCAACTAAACTGGTTTTGTTCCATCTGCAGTGACCATTTTCCAGCACCGTCTCTGTGATTCACCAGCATCTCTCCTCACCGACTCCAGCGGGAGGTCTGCAAACAGCAGGGCAGAGGCTGTGGGTAAAGGAAGGAGACAGAGCTCTGCAGACCTGAACAGGGGTTAAGGAAACTGTGGTGGGCAGTTAAAACAGGGTGGATATGGCAGAGTTTGAACACCACTCCTGAGCCTGGAAGGTGCATTTAATGGGACTGTAAAACTCCTGCAGAATCGTACCTTGGGATAAATCATAGCTCACCCTCAGCATCACCTTTCTGCAGTACTTACTGCCATTATGTGCTGGCAGTTCAGTAGGCTGCAGAGCTACCAATATACATTTGATGAACACTTTTATAAATTTTTTATATTGATGGCAACCAAAATGGGGAGAAACGCAAAAAAAAAAAAAAAAAAAAAAAAAAAAGATGCTTATTTTCAAATGGCTATAAATTGCCCTAAAATAATGAACAATTTAAAGTGTAAGGTAATTTAAAGAAATAAATTTTGACCTATAAGCTATTTGCATTGTGATCTATTTCTTCTGTTGTTCATAAACAAAGTAATTTACATAAAATCAAAAGGAACATAAACTCATATATTTATCTTCTATTCTTCATGTCCAGCAGAGGAAGAGGTGGGTTGGGATATAGCCTGTTCCTTAGAGCTGACTGGTCTATAATTTTAAGCCTTAAATCCCATAATCAGGTTCAGTAGTACAGCCATGCACCTGCAGAAAGCCTTGCTGCTCTGCTAGCAGCAATCCGTAAGGTATCAGATCCTCTTGGAAGATCTAAATATTTAAGCTAAACAAAATTTGATTTCAGAATGAAAGTTTATGCTCTGTGTGTAGTTGGAAATGTAAAAGAAAGCACAAGAAAATTCATACATTAGGTCTGTGATATCATTAAAGTCAGTGGAGTCATTTCAAATTAGTAATGACATAAAAGTAATCTGAACTTGGCCTTTGAGGTTATATTCTATTAGTTTTCTAATACTGTGTAAATTCTAGATTTGAGAGGTATATTGCAATCATCTTGGTCCTGCTTTTTCAAAGGTAAATTCTGCTTAAAGTCTGCTGATAAAGCTCAAGTCATTATTTTATAACTTCTTTTTAAATTGAGACTAGTTTTTAGGGTCCATATTTGTGTCTACAGACAACATCAAGCCACTGAAAGGAAAGTGGTGAGAAGAAATTTGTTTTCAAGCTGCCAATCAATAAAAAGCTCCAGCTAAAGAAACCATGCAGAAAACAAATTGTGAAAAGAAAACATAAAAATCATGTATACTATTAGAAAGCTTATCTTACTAGAGATACTAGTTCTATACCTCTTTATGGTTGGTGAGTACAAACCATTAAAACAGTGTCGACTATTTGGCATATTTGTTGGCCTAGCCTGTGTTGTTTATACAGTGTGTCTAGGTTAGGTATAATTTCACTGCTTTCATGAAAGCATGCTTTTCATTGGGCTTCACCAAAGAAAATCTACAGTGGTAACAGAAACAATCTGAAAAGTTGCAGAAGTGAAACACTTGCTAGGTTGCATATAGGAATACCTTGAGCATACTGAAATACCTTACTGTGTGTTGTCCCACTCTGGACCTAAAATGGCTGTTTTGCAGGGAATGTTGTTGCCTGGTGACCAAAAGTGCATCTCCTAGGCCACAGAGGGATGTGAACATTCAGAAATTGATTTGTTACTGCTGCTCTTGAGGAGACCATACCCATAAAATAGATTAAGCCAGCACGTAATCATCTKTGCATTCTCCTTGCTGGCATGCTCAAACTTGATACTGAAGACAGGCCTGTGATTTTGAGCTACTTATCAACCAGGCAAGGGAAAAACAGAATAATACCTCGTGCACTACTGCCCRCAGAATATGAAAGTAGACCAAGCCTCAGCTACTGTGAGACTGCAAGACACCCTGCTTCAATTAAGTCTGTGTTGTACATCTAGCCTGTTCCGGTGCAACCTCCCAGTTGCTATCAGGCTCTCTTTCTTTCATTAGAATCAAGTAGTTAATTAGCCCCAGCCTGTCCTCTCTCCTTCTCTCTTTCCCTTTAACGCAGCAGTAATGATGTCTAATTACCAGCAGCAGTGGATTACAGCACCATCAGGAGCAAATCTCTCTGGCTGACAGCAAAGCTGAGCAGCAAATCTTAAAGCTTCAAGGAGAGAATAATTCCTAACAAAGTATTTGAATATTTGCTTTTTTTTTAACCAGCTTGTGACTGTAGAGTCCAACTTGTAATTTCATCCATCCTGTTACTACACAGGGAATGCTCATGCTGCCAGCAGTGATTAATTTTAAATTGAAATTACTTTTACCTATGGTGAGATCAAGTGATGGACAAGAAGAGGGAGATGATGAGGGAGAGATTCACAGTTTGGGGCTCTGCTAYCATTTGGGGCTCTCTCTGAGGACTGGACAGGCTCAAATGTACGGGATAACCRTGAGARAGGGGAGAAAAAAACAAAAACAGTGGGGATGTTTCTAAATGATCATGTATTAATAAACTCTTAAATAGTAATTGAGAGTTAAAGAAATGAGCGAATGGGCTTTTAAGGCTTAACAACAATTACTCTCTGATGAAAATCCATTTTTTTCCTTCCTGTAACTTATCATTCCCATCTGGATGAAATTCTAGGCCTCTTGAAGTTAATAGGAACTTTGCCACTGACTTTCTCTGGGCCAGGGGCTGCATCCCTGTTCTGTCAAATGTGTTCTTTCTGAGTCATCAATGCCTGGCAGGAGCTGCCCTGACCCTGGCAGGAGCTCATACAAACCACTGCCACCCTACAGGTCTGCTTAAATACTCCTGTGCCTTTTGTGGTGGGATAGTCACACCAGAGTCATGGGTTTAGGAGGGGCTGGCATTTGTTTTCCAGAGCTGAATATTGCCGAACGTCCCCTTTTGCCATTTATGTTGGACAACAAATTTCTGTTGGCCAGCAGGAGGAAATTGTACCTACATAAAGGACCTCTTCTGTAAAGGTTTATATATCATTGCCCAGGTTCTATGCAGATATTCAGGAATTGCTTACAGATAAGTCATGCTAACTTTTCCTTTCTTGATTTCATTAGTAGTTCTTATTTTATTAGAATTCCTGCTTGGTTGCTTAAGCTGTCTAAAGAAAGTTACTGCTATATGAATATAAATACATGTATATGGACACAGAGACACTCACAGCCAAGGATGTGATTCCCACAAATGTACAAAGGTAAGACCTGCCGGGTGTTCGACCTCTCACTGAAATCCCTTGTGGGAAAAAATAAAAATAAAAATTGATTCGGTGTTCTTAAAATAGAAAACAGGATGGAAGGTGGGACTCCAGGCTTTCATGGCCTAGCAAAGGTGAGAGAAAATAAACAATCTGATCATCACTGGTTTTTGTGTGTCAGAGGYCCGGAAAAGCACTTAATTTTTAAATTCCATCATGTAAAATTAAGGCTATCCTCTTTATTTAGCAGCATAGTCAATGCCATTTTAAAAAATACTGCTTACAGTTTGGAACTTGCAGCGAAAAGGATACTCTTGGGAATAAACAATCTTGCCCATTGGCCCTTCAAAATAATTATTTCAGTATGCAGAAGAGATATTTAAAAATACCAAGCTAATTGGAGACCTCTGCTTTAGGCTACCTTTTTGTTATAAATTGTATCTATGGYACTCTCTGGGCTCAGAGTTGAGCAATCAATCTTCTAACAGTAAAACAGAGATCTGCCAAATCATCTGAATCTATAGGCAGACCTGGAACTCCTCGGTGAATAAAAACCACAAAGAGGGAAGAAACGCTGTCCAGAGCTTCTCTTTTACTTTCAATCTTCATACTGAAGATCTCTTTAAAATTAATTTCCCACTTCTGCCTCCTCACAGCCATGACGGTGCTGATGACAAGGGGGCAAATACAAGCCAGCCCCTGGGAATGCCCAGGTTTATGACTTCAGCAAGGCAAAGAGAGGCAGATTTCCCTGGCAGCCTACGTCACAACCCAACCCAGAATACTTTCCAAGAAGCCCCCTTTGCTGCGCCACCCAGCAACCTTCCCGTTAGGTCCAGAAAAGCTGCCACG
>NW_026623278.1:1157329-1158905 GCF_030028575.1 Malurus melanocephalus
AAAAAAAGGAAGAGAATATTGCTCATCCAAGCCAAATGCCCAGGCAGGAATATTTTTAATTGCCGGGTTTCCTTTCTCGGCTCCCCCTCCACACCCGCCCCACGCACAGACAAAAGAAGCTTAGCTTGCGTGACCCAGCACATAAGAAGTAAGAATAATGATACATTAAGAGAGTTCAATAGGCAAAACCTACTTGCAACTAACAGTCCCCATCTTCTTAAATAGGAAAATCTGTCGCTTCTGCTACCACCAAGCATAATAGCTCTCYCGCTGTCAGACCTGCACCGAGCCCGCAGCGCCAGCGCCTGACGGGGATGCCACGCTACCCTAGCGCATCGAACGGAGTGCTGAGGGGCTCCCGCGACCCCAGAAAGAGTCACAAAATACACCCTTCCCTCGCTCATGCGGAACCCCGTCCTCCCTTTGTTGAGCATCCTCTCCCTCCCGCCGCCCCTTACTAGCGCAGCCGGCGCTCCACAGCCAAGCCGGGCACATTCGTGGCCGCTCGGCGGCGGCGCCAGGGCTGCGGGATAACAATGAAAGAAAAAGGATAAAAATAATAATAATAMTACTAAATAAATAAATAAATAAACCCCAACAGATATCCCGGGGAACCACCGCCCGGCGCCGCGCCTGGCTTTGTGCCAGGCAGGGTACCCCCGTGCGCCATCCATCAGCCCCGCCGGCGGCGGGGGCCGCTGCCCGGGGCGGCGGGGCCCGGCACAATGGCCGGAGCGGCGGCGGCGGCGGGACAATGGCACACCCCAACCCCGCCGCAGCGGCCCGGGGAGGACGGGGGGGACGAGGAGGACGAGGAGGACGAGGAGGAGAACGACACCGACCCGGCGGGCTGCGTTGTGCGCACGATCGCTTTAAATAAAAGGACCCACAAAGACCTCGGCGGTGTATAATGTGACAGGCAAACGCAACATGGTGATGATGACTTGGGGGAAGAGGGAGGAAGGAGCCAACTGTGGCTGCGGCTCCCCCTGCGCCTCTCGCTCCCGGAGCGGGCTGCAGCGGCCGACATAGAACAAGGAAGACAATTCTCTACTAACCGTGGTTTTGACTGGCACGTACAGCACTTGCTTCCCTCCTCCAGCACCACCACTGACCTCGTCCGAGTTGCCGAGCTGGAAGCCTTTAGATTTGACCCAGAATTTGAATTTGGCATTATCCGTGGAGCTCGACTCGGAGCCGTTCAGGAGCTGGACGATCCGGTCGTATTTTTTACGGGTCACCGTCTTGGTTTTTCCTGAGTCCCCGTAAGTCCTGAGACACCAGTCCTGAAACTGGCGGTACATGTCCCGGTCGCTGCTCTCCATAATCTCCTAATACACACACGCACACATGCACACGCCGGGGCGCACACACACACACACGGACACGCACACAGACACGGGCAGACACACGGACACGCACACGCCGCCCCGAAGCGGGCCGGGGTGCGGGGCCGGGCCGCCCCGCCGCACTTTGCACCTGTTCACCCAGCGCTCATGAAAAATGCATCCACCTCCGAGCCGGAGCGAAGGAGGTCCCGGTGCAGGCAGATCCCAGCGGATTTTTTTTTTTTTTT
>NW_026623278.1:1160415-1172783 GCF_030028575.1 Malurus melanocephalus
GCGCACCGGGCCGGGCCCAGCGCCGCTCCGCGCCCCCCCCGCGCCCTGATTGGCCGCCGGGACAAAAGTTTCTGTGGCGACGGCGGCGCGGCGCGGTGACGGGCAGCGCTGTCCCATGTCGGGATGCTCCCGCCTCCGCGGGCGCGGCGGGGCGCGGGGGACGGCGCGCACCCGGCCCGGGCCGACGGGGGGTGGGGGGGATGCGGCGAGGGGGAGAGAGGCGAGGGCAGCGTTTCCATGGCGATGTCTCCGGGCGCAGCCCCCCCCCGCCTCCCCGCGCGCAGACGGAGCGAGCGGATCAGCTGACACTTCATTAGCTGAGGACCTAATTATTGCTTATTGGAGCAAGAAGCGCGCGCAGGGCCGTGGCGGGGGCTGGCGGCCTCCGCGCCCCCGGCGGACATCCCCTYCGCCACCTCGCCCGCGCTGCCGGCCGAGCGGAGGAGGAGCGGCGGTACCGCGCACTTTGCGCCGCTCCGGCCGGCGGGGCCCGGCGGGATCCCTGCGGGACACGTGGCCGCCGCTGGACCGGGCTTTCCCTCAGAAATGGAGAGCGAAACCTTTCCGTCGCCTCCCCCGCCGCCCGGCCCCCGCCTGGCGGAGCGGAGGGGCCGCGCTCCCCCGGGGCGCCYCCGTCCAGGGCTCCCCGCATCTCCTGTGGCCCGTGGGACCCTCCGCGCAACCCGGCTCCGGGGAGCGCAGCCGCGTTGGGCCCCGCGGGCGGAGGGGACTCGGCGCGCCGTGCCCGCGGCATCGCACCCCGCGCTGCGGCGGGCGGGAGCAGCAGCCGCYCCGCGGTTCGGCGCTCGTTGGGCGGGAGGGGAGCCCAAAATCCACCGCAGCCCAAACACGTGCCCTTTCGGCTASAGTCGCTGAAATGAAGAGGGCTCCGGGTTTCCCGTGCTGCGCCTCGGGTGTCTTCTGCAGAAATCCCACCTGTGTCTCGGYATGCAGTCGCTCGGGGCCTGGAAGGGCCCAGCGGAAAGGCAGCTGTGTTTTTCCTGCCCAGACCTGGGCAGTAGCGAGCACCCTTCGCTTTCACTCCCTTGTGCCCTGCAGAGAAAGGCTGCCATGGGCTGTCGTGCGGTTTGCGCCGAGCCTGGATTTCTAGGGCAAAAGCCGAAGATGCTAGAGAACCGGGAGAAGCCTTTCCTCACACACCCCAGCCAGGAGATGGTGGTCCATCGGGCTGGCCCTGCACATGAACACCTCAACCAAACCTCCAATCCCCCAGCTAACCCAGCTCAACGTGGGGACCTGTCCTCTCCCCTCTCCCTTCTCCTGTCTTTTCCCTCTCACCCCAGTCCTATGTTTGCATTTCTGCTTTCTGTCTGGAAACACCACCTGAGACACAGGCAAAGCCAGGACTAGACTACTGTTTAAAAGCAGTGCTCTGAAGGATGTATGTCTGTGTTGCCCAAACCTTTTCTGCCATCTGTAAAATCTGAGAGGACAAGCTGGCACAATGGGCAGGAAAAAAAGTAGGACTTAGAGATAACCCAAGGAGGCTTGAGATTTCTTGTTGGCCACAGGGCMCATAAATTATCTTGGCAGCCCCATTTTAGTGCTAGATAAGCACGGGATTCCCGTCCATCACAGGGTCTAGAGAAGAGGCAGTAACAAAGGAACTGCTGTGCGGAAGGGGAGTGAGGGGAACCTTGCTGAACTCTTACCCAGCAGGCTTTATGAGATGTAATATTACTTTAATGTGCCATTAGATCTACATTTAGAAAAAGGGTCGTAACATGGATTGGGCTGCACTGCTAAACAATTCTGTCAGATAATTGTTCTCAACCCAGCCTCCTGCTGAGGGTCTCAGTAACTTCTGTATCACACTGATACTGTGCTATGACTGAATCCAAAGTACGCACACAAAGCAAAGGGGATAAAGGAAGATGTGACAGAGCCAGGAGTGATGATCCAGACAGTTATAGCATGGATGAGTAAAATGCTTGAAATAAGCAGGGGTGGTTTAGTAGCTCAGAAAATAATTCCATATCCAGGAGTATCACTTTGGATCATGCAAAGAGCTCTGTACCTTCTCGGCAGGCACAAGTTTGGACCATGCCTTAAAAGAACCCAGAAATATTGTTTATTTTTTCAAAGTTTTCTTTTGGTTTGTTTTGTTTTTTTTTTTTTGTTCTTTACAGAACATGCAAAAAGTCACACGTGTGGCTTACTGGTGGGACCTCTGCAATGCTTTCCTGTCAGTCACACCCACTGGGTGGAGAAATAATCACAAAATTCTAGAATGGTTTGGAAGGAATTTTAATGATCTTAACTAGATGGTCTTTATCATCATGTGCCACAGACAGGGACACCTTCCACTAGATCAGGTTACTCAGAACCCCATCCAGCCTGGCCTTGAACATCTCCAGGTATGGGGTGCCCACAACCTCTCTGGGCAACCTGCTCCACTGCCTCACCACCCTTATAGTACAGAATTTCTTTCCAATATCTAATCTTYCAGCTTAAGGCCATTCTCCCTTGTCCTACCACTACATGCCCTTGTGAAACAAACATCGATGAAAACCCCCTGTGGTTTGAAGTGRGGATGGGAAGTAGAAACTCCAGTAATATTTAACTCAACTGCATTTCTTTCTCTGTTTTACTGTTAAGATTTTTGATTCGTGTTGATGAAAGTTATAGATGTTTCATGACCACTTCCAGTAATCACTTGGCCAGAAGTCCAAGGAGCATCCTGGAACCCTACCCGTCCTGCCAGACAATGGATCAGCACAAGACAAAAAAAATTATGCTTACCATAAAGAACTGGCAATCTAAAGAAGGTCAATYGCATGGTACATGACTTCACTTCCATATAAATATACATTGTAGAGTGTATTTGCATAACCTGTGCTCATTACATACATATACATATATAGAGATTGTATATATGTGTGTGTGTATAGTAATTTCAGCAGAATTTATATGGTTATTTGAGTGCAGATTTTTAATCTTTCATTTTGAAATCTTCCGATATTCTGAAAATAGCACTGTGAAATTGTATTTAAATAAGAAAAATTACATGGGGTTCGCTSTCTGGTTTTGGGGTGGGTCTTTTGTATCAGAATTAGCAGAGTTTAATACCACAGTCTGGAATCTCTTTGCAATGAAAAGGGCTCACACAGACCCTCCTTCTGTCAAGAGTTCTAGTGACACCCTGTTACTCAGCTGAAGCTGAAACTCCAGTAGCATCCTTGGGGAGAGGGGCTGTGCTGGTCCTTCGATGCCATGGACTGAGGCTGTTCTGTGCTCTACATACTGCAGAACTCATTTTGCCTTTGCCAGAAAATGAAAGTTCCTCTCCTCTGGTGTGGAGACAGMAAATCTGTGCCTTGCTGGCTTGATTGCTCTGCAGCCAGCCCGAAACAATACACCACCAACAGATGTGTGAACTTTTCCATTCAGTGGAATGATGTGTTAGTTGCAAAACAGAGTTTTGGCGATTTGAATTGCCTCATGTGCATCAAGCTGTGAAAGAGGTTTAAAATAAATCATGAATATCATAAATACTGTATTTTTTGAATTATCATCTCCAGCAAGTCCACTGGCAATAGAAGGTGAAGACAGGAAGGATGGGGCCTGGTGTCTCTCATTAGATTTACCAGTGTTTCTAGATGAAATGACAGTCTTGCAGTGACGTGGAACTGAGTCTATGGAAAAAGCTGAGAGACATTTTCAGGTTTTTTAAACTTGCTGAAAAAAAAAGAGAGAAGGTTTTTGGGTTAAACCTGTCATCTGATTTCTGCTGAAGAGGAGTGTTTGGAAAACATGCACCGTATTTCAGTGCAGTGCTTGATATGGAATTGCTGGATGGCTAAGGGTAGCCTTTGAGGATATGAATTTCCTGTCTCTTGGGTTTTTTGTTCACTGACATAGTAAGAAAAAATTATTTTGACACTTCCGACTTGCCATGTCCATGAGTTACAGTGGAAAGCCCGTTTCTGGGCAGACTGAAAATCATCCATGCTGAACTGACAGAAGATGTGCTGAGGGATAAAGAAACTGCAGCTCCAAATGGATTGCTTTAAACTATGTACCTGGTAGTGCTTTTCCTCTCTTCTGGAGGGAATTTAGTGGAAGTGTTCTGTTGTGTCCTTTACAGCCCAGCAATGGCAGCAACAATGAGCACTGCCAGCCCTAATGCTTGTGGAGGTRGAAGTCAGTGTTCACACACTGCATGGGCTGGACTGCGCTCTCCTCCTTTGGCCTCATGTACACCACAAAATCTGTGTGGTTCAATAATCAGTCACCTGATTGCATTTGGGGAGGTGTGATACAGCTTCCCTGAGGAGAAAATAGTGACCATTCCACCTACTAACATTACTGGGAAAGGACAGCGCTAGAAAGGTATCCTTAAGGGTAACTCCGAGGTATTTGCTGCTTAGGACRTCAGACACTACAGTGGTTACTTGGTAGTACTAATGTATGAAAACTGCGAATGAATGAATGAATGCTGCCTAGGTTTTGATTTATCTGCTGAATGAGCCATCATGGAGCAAAGCCTAAACTATTAATTATTGTTTAATACCTATTTTTTCATAGAAATCTTTTCTGGTTCCAACATTCTTCTCTATTTTTCTTAATATACTGCTGATTTTGGAAAATTAAGAGGAGGTAGACCGMAGCAATGACTCAGAGATGGCTTATGAGAACATACTTGCTAAATATTTGGGGGAAAGAGRCTGTATGTTTTTAGGTTTATAAAGAAATGTGAGAATGAATTCATGAAATGTGAGAATGGTGTCATAGTTCTGGTTAGAATCTTTTCATATAGAGTGATGTTGATGATGCTGATGAGAATAATACTGGAATATATTCTGGTTTTATTTTTTAACAATCTTCTTTGGCGACATTTGGAATCTCTTGAGAAAATACTCAAACTCACTTCCCCTTCATGCAGTTAGAAAAATTCAGACTTGGCTTCATTCTACAAAGCTGCTTTGCTTTAAGTAGCAGTTCTGCAAAACATAACTTCACATATTTCTTTTACTCTATGCTTTATTACTGAGAATATTTGCATGAAAACAGGGTCTTTGTTTAAAAGTTCCTGCTTCTTATTCATCACAGCTCATTGGGTTGGAAGCAATTACGGTACCCTGTACAGAAGGCTCCGATCCCTTCAGAACAGGAAAATGTAAGCAGGAATTGACAAACTTCTAAGAATCTAAGCTCTTGTTTTCATGAAAATGTCCTTATTTCCTTAGTAATAAAAAAGGAAAAGGGGGTAAATACATGGTACACTATGAAAAAAAAAAAAAAGGGAAAAAGAATATTTCAAATGTCTTAAGGTTTGCATATGGGTACTGAAATTTTTTTATTGTTACAGTGACACCTTGCATTCAACCTTGCTTGTTTTCATCCTGAAGAAGGTGTGCACAAAGGATTTTTTTATGTGTGTGTGTATAGTATTTCTTTATTCTTTCTACAGGTAATGTATCTTTCTCAGTTACAGCAACGCTAATATAAACCAGCTACTGGAATACCACCCAGTGTGTTGTCTAAACCAAGCCAGGACTAATAAGGCAGTGCTGTAAATGCTAGCAGTCTGTCTCTGTTAGTGTTCTCAACTTCATTGCCATGGAGGGAGATGTGATAATTGGAAAATGTTCCAGAAAGTTTCAGATATGGCTCTGCAGCCRTTGTGTCAGGCACTACTAGACAAAGTCAGCAGTGGGAGAGAGTGTGGTTAACCAGCTGCCATTGTCTTGCTTACAACAGGATGGAAACTAGGGAGGAAGGAAAAATGGAGAAGAGAATTTCTCAATCTGAAATATTTGGCAAAATTCAATAGTAATTCCTCACTGGTGTAAAACACCATCCAAATTTTACTTTTGCATTTGATCCATATATTTGCATTAGCAGCCTGGAATCCTCCTGACTTACATTATAGGCAATGATAACTGAAGACCAAAACAGAAGAAATTACTATTGCATCTCATTGTAGATACTACTTCCTTCACTATTTTCACAGAATCACAGAACCACAAAATAAGCTGAGTTAGAAGGAATCCCCAAAGATCATCAAGTCCAACTCCTGGCCCTGCACAGCAACCATCCCCAAGAGTCACACCACATGCCCAAGAGAATTGCCCCAACATTTCTTGAACTCTTGTCAGGCTTGGTGTTGTGACCACTTCCCTGGGGAACCTGTTTCAGCATCCAGCCACCCTTTGGATGAAGAACTTTTTTCTAATATCCAGCCTAAACCTCCCCTGACACAGCTTCAGGCCATTCCCTCGAGTCCTGTCAGTGGCTACCACAGAGAAGAGGTCAGTGTCTGTCCCTCCTCTACCTCTCACRAGGAAGCTGTACACTGTGATGAGGTCTCTCCTCAGTCTCCCCCAGGCTGAATGTACTGACCTTAGCCACTCCTCATATGGCTTCCCCTCAAGGYCTTTCACCATCCTTGTTGCCTCCTTTGGTTGCTCTCTAATAGTTTCAYATCTTCCTTGTATTGTAATGGCCAAAACTACACCCAGTATTCAAGGCAAGGCTGCCCCAGTGCAAAGCAGAGTGGGACAATCCTCTCTCTCAACTAGCTGGTGATGCTGTGCCTGATGCCCCCCCAGGACACAAGTGGTCCTCCTGGGTGCCAGGGCACTCATTTTTGGGACCCCCAGCTCCCTTTCCATAGCTCTGCTTTCCAGCATCTCATTCCCCAGTCTGTACACACATCCAGGGTTGTCCCATCCCAGGTGCAGAAAACAGCACCTGCCCTTTTTGAACTTCATGCAGTTGGTGATTGCCCAGTCTCTAATTTGTTGAAGTCTCTCTGTGGGGCCTCTCTCCTCTCAAGGGAGTCAACAGCTTCTCTCAGTTTTGTATTGTCTGTGAATGTGCTCTGTATCCCTTTCAGTCCTGTGTCCAAGTGGGTAATGAAGATGTTGAGGAGCACAGGGCTAAGGATGGAGCCCTGCAGAGCTCCACTAGTGACAGGTCACCAGTCTGATGTCATCCCTCACCATAACACTTTGTGCCTAACCTGTGAGCTAGGTGCTCACCCATCACATGCAGTGTTTATCCAGCTCTGTGCTGGATGTTTTTTTCAGAAAGGTCCTGTGAATGACAGTATGGAAGGCTCTACTGAAATCCTAAAAGATTACATCAACTGGCTTCCCTTGATCAGCCATGTGGATTACCTTGTCAAAAAAGGAAATCAGGTTCAATAAGCAGGACTTTGCCCTCATGAAGGTCTTCCAGCTGTGACTGATGACTGTGTTGTCTTTCAGGTATTTTTCAACACCTCCCAGAATAATCTCCATAACTTTACCAGGCTGAAGTGAGACTGACAGGTCTGTAGTTTGCAAGGTTCTTCTTCTTGCCGTTTGTGAAAATTGGGACAACATTTGCCATCTTCCAGTCAGCTGGGACCTTTCCAGATTCCCAAGACTGATCAAAAATCACTGAGAGAGGCTTTGCGATGACACCAGCCAGTTCTTTGAATATTCTCAGATTAATCTCATACCAAGCCCCATAGATTTGTAGGGATCCAGTTGAAGAAACAGATCCCACACAATTTCAAGGTCAGCTGGGAATTAATCATTCTCACAGTCATGGTCCTCCAGCTCAGGGCTCTGAGACCTCCTTGGTCTGTCATCTGTGTTGAAAACAAAGGCAAAGAATTTGCTAAACACCTCTGCCTTGTCCATGTCCCTGTTTGTGAGGTGACTATCCTCATCCTCTAATGGGACAATGTTATTTCTACACTGCCTTCTGCCATTCATATATTTGAAAAAACTCTTTTTTTGTCTTACACTTTTCTGGCAGATTCAACTCCCATTGAGCTTTGACTGCAAAAAATTTTCTCCCTACAGGGACAAACAGAATCTCTGTATTCTTTCCATGCCACTTAACCGTGCTTCCACTGGTCATACATCTTCCTTTTAAGCCTTATTTYGAAGAGAAGAATCCTGTTTAGCCAAGCTGGCCTTTTGATTCACCTGCTTGACTCCAGACATTTGGGAATTGCCTGCTCCTGTGCYCTTAAGAGGTGATGTTTAAAAAGTGACCAGCACAGATGGACCTGAGCACCTGCAAAAACGTTTTCCCAGGGAACTTTACTTACTAACTCCCTGAGCAGGCTGAAGTGTTCTCTCCTCATGTCTAAAGTTGAGGTTTTGCTGGCACTCTTCCTCCTGTCAACAGAGATTTTAAACTCAATTGCCTCGTGGTCGCTGTGGCCAAGAGGGCTGCCAGTCTCCACTTCACTCACAAGATCCAGGCTGTTGACAAGCAGCAGATCAAGGAGGGCATCTTTGTGAGTTGCTCCGTTAGGATCTGTCTCATAAAGTCATCCAGGTTTTTTAGGAATCTTAAGGCCTGGGTTGTATGAGCTGCATGATGGTCCCTGTTGATTTCTGGTAAGTTGAAGTCCCCCATAAGGACAAGGGCAGTCTACATGGAAGTGTCCCTTGGTTCCTCAAAGAATAATTTGATGGCATCATCGTCCTGGCTGGGAGGTCTATAGCAGACTCCCTCAATGACATCTACRTTATGATCCTTGATCCTTATCCAGAGGCTCTCAACTTCACCATGGCCAACTGCAGGCTCCACACATTCTAACCCTCCTATTACAGYGCCACCAGGTCCTTAACCTAACTGATCTTGTTTCACAGGTGAAATCTCCTCAAAAAACCTTTTTTTTTTTTTTTGCCTCTGTGGTTTTACTCTAAGGTAACCGAGCTCTTTAAGAGAGAACATCTGCACATTTTGAGGTTGTGTATGTAGGGTCTCAGAATGGTCATCAGAAAAGGGCCCTTTCACAACTGCAGTACTTGTAGCTTTTGACATGGTAACATTTAGGTACTGTCCATGAAGTTATCCTCAAAACAGCAAATTAATGTTGTTAGTATCAATTCTAAGCAGTAGAACAGTATAAATAGTATCTCCCCTCACATGACTGTTCCCTGCTACCCAAATGCAGCTTATCTATCACAGTCCTTACACTRGTCTCTCTGTTCCTGCTAAACTGCTGAATAATTTTTACTCAGTATGACCCCATCCTGAACAACGGCAACAAAAGAAAGATTGTTAATGTTAAAAAGTGAACACAAACAACCAAATTGCTTAAATTCCCATGACAACTAGGAACTTATAAATAGAAGTGGGGTGCAGATCTTCATGACCTTTAGTTCCAACCTTTCTGCTGTGGTAAGATATCTTCCACTAGACCAGGTTGCTCAAAGCCCTGCCCAACCTGGCCTTGAACACTTCCATGGATGGGATATCCACAACTTCTCTGGGAAACCTTTTCTAGGGTCTCACCACCCTCACAGTGAAGAATTTCTTCCTAAAATCAAGTCTAAACCTGCCCTCTTTCAGTTTAATGCTGTTCCCCCTTGCCTGTTGCTACATGCCCTTGTAAAAAGTCYCTCTCCAGCTCTTTTGTAGCCCTGCTTTAGGTACTGGAAGGCTTCTCTAAGGTCTCTCCAGAGCCTTCCCTTCTCCAGGCTGAACAACCCCAACTGTCTCAGAATGTCCTCGTTGGAGAGCTGCTACAGCCTTCAGATTATCTTCATGTGGGACTGTCAAATGCTTTGCACAAATTCAGGCAGATTACATCAGTAATTTCTGTCAAGTAAAGTTGGCTAAGACCTAAGAACTTTGGGCTGGCTTGCAGGGTTCTTCCAAATGGCTGGGTTGGTTTGTTTGTTGGTCTCCTACTCTCCAAGTCCTCTGTCTGACTGGGTTATCCCTCACAAGTGAGGTGAAGGTCCCTGAGCAAGGATGGTCCCTGTCCCCTATAGGGCAGTGGGACACTGCTACAAGTTAGGTAGAGAACTCTGAGGCATTACATGTAGAAATGCCCAGCATAGTGAGATGGAGATGGAGATGGAGATGGAGATGGAGATGGAGATGGAGATGGAGATGGAGATGGAGATGAGATAGAGATGGTCATCACTGCTTCCTCAAAATCTCCCAGCTTGGAGATTAGATCTCCCACTCTAAGGCTCTCCTAACCCTCTATGTCAATCCGGAAACATGCAGAAAGAAATAAAAGTCTGCAATAGTTGTGAACAACAGGGATTTAGCTGCAGTTCTGATTTCTAACTKGCTGTGCCCTTCCACAAGCAGTGCAGCAAGGAGACACTAAGATGACTGCACTCAGGAATTGTTTGAGGTAGAGCCTAGGACTGCCCCTGTGTCCCTCTGGAGATCTGCCAAAATCATAGCATTTATCTATACTATCTATAATTTGCTGTTAGAAGCAGGTTTAGTCAGACCTTAGAAKGCCCGTGAGTTTCCTTAATGCCATACTTGTGTCACTCAGAACAAAAGCCACCATCAGCTTTAGGACAGTGAGGTTTTAGATGGAGCCAGATATCACCGTGACCATTCTGCCCAGGCAACCCTTTGACACTGCCCCTCACTCTGAGCTGGGATATGGAAAGAGAGATAGAGATGGAGCACAAGTCAGAACAAGTGCTTGGTTTATTTCACTCCTTTTAAGTAGTGGTGTTTCTTCACCTGTTGTCCCCAGCCATGTAATAACCACTCTCTAGTATATAAAGCAATGCAGAAGTGGCTTTAACAGATTTTATCCTGGTGCCTTCTCTTTTGGATGCTTAAAAGTCTCCAAGATATTTYTAAGGCTTGTCCAATGCTGCTCAAACCTGAGGGCTTCACCTGAACCAGCATGTTCTCTTACATAATTATGATTTCTCTCCCTGCAAGAGGGAAAGACAATTTAACAAAAAGAAAAAAAAATACCAGAAAACCAACCAAAAAACCCAGCCTGTTGGATAATGCTTCAAGGCTCTGAAGCAGAACAAAATGTGTAATGTGAAGGATAGAGGAATATTTCTATTTATGACCACTAGACTATAGAGAACAATGCTGTCTTAGCAAAGTCCTCACTGTTTAACATATACTGAATTTTGAAGTGTTAAGCTATATATATATTTTCATACTTTTCTGATTAACTTGGAATAATGTTTCTTATGAAAGMATGTAAAACTGAAGGTCTTTGTACTTCCCACAGCTATTTTTCAAGCCAGAGTTGTACTTTGTTTTCTGAAATTGATATCCTCATTCAAACAAATATGTGATAAAAAACGTGTTCATGTGTGAAAAAGCCATATGCAGTGCTGAAATTCTGGCCAACTYGTTATACAGATACTGAAGATACTAACTGCATGCTCGAGAAATGATGACTCAGTAGGGGAATTTCACTCATCCCATAACATGCTCAACTTCATGAGAAACGCCTTCCCTTACTTCTGCCAGGGTCTGGGGAGGTAGAGATGTGGATGGATGTAGGCAGGTGCCTTAGAAAGCTATTTTGCTGTTTCTGCTCTGGGTTTTGTGTGGTTTGGTTATAAAAAAAAGAGATATATATGCTCTCAGTAAGATCAAGCACAGCCATGGTGCTTCTCAGTCTCTGATGGGAAGGAAAAGGCCATTTTGGCCTTTGCCTCCAAACTTGGATGACTCCCTGCCCTATAATCACCTACTGTGTTGAGTTTATCATGGGCAGAAAGTTACCTGTTGGTGTGACTTCCTATGTTCATTTTGCTAGTTAGTCAGAGGAAACGGGAAAAGGAGAGTCTGAATCTTGTTTGTCTGAAAGCCAAAGCTAAAGCTGGCTGGCCCAATTGTTCATCTTGCTTTTCTCTGTTATTTGTATTTGCACATCTGGATTTGTGAAAGAGGTGATCCTTAGCCCATCCCTTGCTACAGGCCTCAAAAGAATTAATTAAAATAAAAATAATCTGTCTGTAGATGCAGTAAACCTAGAAAACAGAAAKCAGGTTTGCAAACATACTGCAGAAAGTAACTGTTGTCTTCTCTGCTCTCGTGACACCCCACCTGGRCCACTACATCCAGCTCTGGRRCCACCAAGATAAGAAGGACATGTCCCRRCCCATGACAGGGTATGGGARCTAGATGGCCTTTAAGGTCCCTTCCAACCCAAAACRTGCCATGATTCTGTGAAGGTAAACTGTATCACTTTTGTTCTCCAAAGCACAGATACAGCACAAAGAGTTCTCTCATCTGTCCATTTGAAAGGTGGTCTTGAAATAGATTCTAAAGGATAACTAAAGTATATTCTAAAGGATAACTAAAGGTAAAAACACCTTTCTAGATATCTCTCCTTGTCAATCTCTCCAGTATTGCTGGGCATCCTGGCCATGATAAGTACCATTGCCAAAGATGAAAAAGGAGACATCCAAAAAGATTATTTGAATTGTTGCAGAAAACCAAATTTTATTTTTTCCTGGGAAACAAAGCAACAGTCATTGGAAAAATAGTCTGTTAAAGTGGTTGGTGCATTTTGTTCTCCACAAACACACATGCAAGGCACAATTTAGTACATCTAGAGAGGCAGCTAACATCTCCCCCTTCTTTGAAGAAATCCAAAT
>NW_026623278.1:1173309-1179558 GCF_030028575.1 Malurus melanocephalus
AGGATTTCTTGGTAAACTGTGCTTCCTCTATATGGGCAGAGGTGCAGTGGTCACTGAAGCAGTGGTCACTACTGGGGTCCACYATAAGGGACTGGTGGCCTGCGGAGAGAGGTTCAGAGAAAGGTGACAAGAGGGGGAGCTGTGYCTTTCAACGAGATGCTTAAGTACATCAATCTATTTAGCCTAACAAAGACAAGGTTAAGGGGAGAGYTGGATATAATTTATAAATTTCCGGTCTTCCTGTAAAAATAGAAGAGTAGAAATTCAATAATATATGGCATTTCAGTCAAGTGGAAAAAAGTCTGACAGGAACCAGTGAAATTTGAAACTAGACATATTTTAGCATGGAAGGTAATTAATTATTAGAACAATTTACCAAGGATTGTAATGAATTCTCCATCACTAAGCATTTTGAGGTTGGAAATTATTTATTTTCTCAGAGAAATTGTTCCTCTTGTTCCTACAAGACTCAATTCAAGAAAATCCTGYAACCTGTGTAATACAAGGAAAACACAGATGATCCCAAATAGTCTTTTCAGCTTTGGGATCTCTGAGCTTGCACCAAATAGCTTATGCACAGCTGCCTATGTCCTATGTTCTCCTACCATAACTTGTGAGTATGATTCAAATGTTTTTCCTTTTTTTTGCATTTGCTTGGCAAATTATGAAGGACTAATAACATGAACTTTTGCTGTTTGGATGGGACATTTTGTCTTGTACATGGATTTAAAGGTTTTAGGGCTGGAGTACCACTAATGATTTGGCCTGAGTATGTCCAGCAGAGAGCATCATATTTCACCCCACCTTTCCTCCAGGGCAAAAGGAGCTGGTGTCTCATGGATGATGGGGAACTGGCGGGAGTGGCTGATACACCTGAGGGCTGTGCTGCCATTCAGTGGGACCTTGCCTGGCTGGAAGGCTTGGCAGAGAGAAACTTTGTGAAGTTCAACAGGGACAAGTGCAGGATCCTGCATCTGGGGATGAACAACCCCAAATACCAGCACAGGCTGGGGGCTGAAATGCTGGAGAGCAGCTCTGTGGAGAAGGACCWGGGAGTCTTGGGAGATGACAAGTGGACCATGAGCCAGCAGTGCCTTGCAGCCAGGAGGGCCAATGGAGTCCTGGGGTGCATGGGGACATCGATGACAAGTCCAGCAGGCTGAGGGAGCTGACTGGGGACTGTGCCAGTTCTGGGCTCCTCAGTACAAGAGAGACCAGGAGCTGCTGGAGAGGGCCCACTGAGGGCCACAAAGATGATTTGGGGTCTGGAGCATCTCTCATGAGGAGGAATTGCGGGAACTGGGCCTGTTCAGTCCGGGAAGACAGAGGATATCTCATTAACTCATATAAATATCTCAAAGCTGGGTGCCAAGGGGAGGGGGCCAGACTCATTTCAGTGGTGGTCAGAGACAGGATGAGGAGCAACGGTCATAAACAAATATGAGGAGGAATTTCTTTACTCTGAGGGTGGCAGAGCCCTGGAACAGCCTGCCCAGAGAGGTAATGGAGTTTCCTTCTCTGGAGACATTCCCCCACCTGGATGCATTCCTGTGTTACCTACCACAGGTGACTCYTCCTTGGCAGGAGGCTTGGACTGGATCATCTCCAAGGTCCCTTCCAACCCTGACCATGCTGTGATTGTGCAATTCTGTAATTGGCAGCATACATTTCCAAAAGGCATGTGGGTTACAGCTCACCATGAGAGTATAGGGAAAAATGGGATGTCCCACTCCTTGTCCTCTCAGYGGAGCTCCTGCTTTTTTCATGTTCTTTTGTAAATTACACCCCAGATCAAATTTTAAAATGAGATTCTGCTGCTGCTGAGGCCAGCAGAAACGTTGACTCAGATTTCAGTGAATTCCACTTGATGAGTCAAAATGATGCTGCATTTGCCATGGAAAAGATTCAAAATTATCAATTAATTTTTCTCTATGGATTTTGTTATTCAGAACTAAATACAAAGCAAGACAACATTGGACTCCTATATTCCTGATCACCTTTCTTGAGTGGTATGAAATCAAAAGGAAAAAAAATCTACTTTAAAACAGGCAGGGAATTTTTTATTTCAATACATGTCCACTGCATGAAGCCATACTCTCTAAATACAGCAGAGTGTCTGTCTCTGAGCAGTGCTCAATGCAAATGTTACTTGACCTAGAAAATTACTGCTCACAAGGAAAGGAGAGCCCTTTCGACATTTTGATGGTAAGTCATGGAGACCAACTATACAGAGAACTGTAAATAAACGTTACTTCAAAGTGTAGCTCTGGGCAGTTCTGTACAGTTCATCTGAAGCCATTACARTTTTCGTCGCTATATAAAGAGCCARGATAGACCAGGGAGTGTCATCTATTACAGCTGGAAAAATTGAATGTAACCRTTTTTCCTAATCAAAGAGGTTAGTTACTTTTTCCTGCAAACTTTGTGTCTTTGAACTGCCACAGGTACAATGCTGCCACGCTTTCCCCATAGCCAGTATTGTTAGTAGAACTGGTTTTATATACAGTACTATTTGAGAATAATAAATAAAACAAAAGCAATGATATACATATGTGCAATTCAAAGCATAGGTAAGAAAACCAATTATTAGATATTGCCACTATGTTTTCTTTCTTTTTTTTTTTTTTTTAACAAAATTAGATGACAAAATTGTTTCTAAAAAGAAAGCTCTTCCTCTCTAGCAGGTCTGGGTAGAAGTAGCAGTTAAAGAAACCATAGGTTGAACTATTCATGTCAGTTACTTACTTCACAGAATRAAGTTACTTACCTCACAGAATATATCCTTTTATTAATTTTATCCATGATCAGGTTGAATCTATTTGCTATAATCATGCAGCACCTCTTTCTAAAGAAGGATCAACTCATAACTGCTCTTTTTAACTTCATATCAAGGTATAAAGAAGACAATTTAAAAAAATCATTTTAGCCAAACAAAAAGTAAGGAAAGAAGAGCTGAACAATGAGGATTGCATTARTTGTCTGCAAAAGTTAGGTGGCATCAACACTGTAAGGAAAAGCAAAACTATTCCCCKCTCCCACTTTCCTTCTGAAGCCCAAACCAATCACTCATTTACTAAATGATGGAAATGTAGAGCTACACTTGGACCAGCATGCTAAACACCTGAATGAGGCTCGGCTTGCACAGGGTATGAGTGATTCAGATTTGAGTGATCTGACTACTACTGATGTGCATTAACAGCAGGAATTAGTCAGTCAGCTCCCTGCGAGTGTTCAGGTGGCAAAATGAGTGATAAGTGGCGATGCATYGTAAGGCAGTAGAGGATTTTGGAGGATGAGGGAGAAGGAGGGAAAATTGCTGCTATCTGCAATGCAATTTAACAGGTAATAGCAACTCRAAAGAATAATAAAGAAAAACACTCATAACCTCACCTTTTTTGCAGTATTGAATAAATTACATGATTAGAAAGTAGCCCAGATCAGGGTAGTAATGGGGCAGTTCCTTATTTGACCTGACATCCTAAGTGATTTTGGTCAGGATATCCACAGTGACCTGACTTAGTTTTTATTTCTCTTGCTCATTTTTTTTTTGATAGTAGTCATTTTTTTTGATAGTAGTTACTAAACATTTAGTGAGAAATTTTGCTAATAGCAAAGAACAACCATCTGTTTGAGATGGGTGCTCAATGTAGCGAGCATGGTCTGGGCATTCAAGATAAACTCACTCAGAACCATGCAGTTAGGGCAAAAAACCCATCGTTGCAATACTGACAGATCTCTGCTAGGCTGGGCTCTGGCACTGGCAACACTTAAGTGTTTCACACTTAACTTTTGAAAACAGCTCTTCATATGGGAATTTTGCAATCTTTAAGTGACCTTAAAACACTCATTCATTACAAGGTTCTAATGTGTGTCACTGTTGCTAGACAGACCTACACCTCAGGTTTATTGATACCGTGTGAGAAGTGTACTGGGCACAAGGAATTTTACTATTCTGAGACTTCTGCCCCCACTATCATACCTATTTTGGGAACTGGATTGCTGCTAGCAAATATGGGTGAAAATCATGYATTGGACAGTGAGATTTCTCAAGGGAATTATATAGCTGGCTGCTTTACACAGGCTCTGAGAAAGCATTTTGAAACTGCGCAGCAATAAAATATAAAAAGCACCACATTTATCTTGCACCTTGAATCAACACACAGGGCCAGAGCTAAGGGCATGCCCCAGAGGTCCCAGAGGCATGGGGATGGCCAAAGCTACCTGCTCCTGGAAGCAGCTTCTAAGAGTTCRCAGTGGGATAATTGACTCTGTCTCCTCCTCACGAGGTTTTTGACATGATGGAGTGATAGGGACATCTTTTCCAGATTCCTCAATAAATGACATCTTGCCTTACTCTTCAGAGGTCTTCCTGCAAAGGAGGGAGATTTTAATGAGCAGGCAGCATCAAGTCGGGCCACATTCTCCAGGGGTTTTGTATAATTGCTGCCAGCCCCAGCCAGAGATGTGTGYAATGAACCTGGAGCTGAAGAGCCGCATGGCCCAGCCCTCTCCTGCAGCTTCCCAGGGCAGAGGGGCACAGATGCCCCTCCTTGGAGGGGACAGGGAGGAAGGTCACCCTCTGCCACCCACAACCTGCTGGAAGATCCACTGCAGAGTGCACAGGCTGCAGCCAYTCCTGCTCCCAAGGCCAGTGGTGCTGTCATTCCCCGTTCCAAGGCCGGTGAAATGTGAACACAGCATTTTCCAGCCYGGAGATCAAGCCCTTGGGAGACCGGGCAAATGCACAAAGGTACTGGATGGCAGCACAGAAGRTGCAGGGGGCAAGAAGAAACCTCTTGTGCAGTTCCTGGCTTTGCAGGAGCAGAGGTGGGGCTGGTGGCAGAGCAGTGGGTGGAGGTGCTTAACCATTGAATGCTTTGCCCTTCCTGTCCCCTTGTCCCACGCTCCTGCTTTTTTCTCCTTTTCAGTACATCTCCAAATATTTGTTTTGTGAAAAACAGTGGATGCACAGTTATATTTGTCTGCAGAGGTGATTACTTTAAAAACCCAAACTGAGAATCGAAAACTTAAAAATGGACTGTAATTTAGCCATTTTTACAGCTAACCATTTTCAAAAAAATTATCTCCTTTAAAGAGACAGTTTCTTTGTGACAATAATGCTGCCATGTAGGAGGACATGTTTACAACTCAGMCACAAGTTGAAGCATTTCTTGTACYRCTCAAACCAAAACACAATCATAGTTTTTAAGAAGGAAGAAGCCACTTTTCTCCTCTAATCCGTTATTCCGTGTAACACAAGTCACATATTTTCCTCTGGTTTCTTAGTATCCCAAAACTCTCAAAACACCTGCTTAGGAAGACAGGTTTCAAACCGACTCATCAGGTCACATGGGAGATGGGGCTTTCAGATGACAGGTTTAGCCTCTACCTGTAACTAATCAGCTGTCTCCCAGCTGATGAGATAAGGCTAACAAGCAGCTTACTTAATGGAGGGAGCCTGCTCTGGCTGAAGAGACTGGGTCATGTTAAGGATAAGGGTCTGTTATGCAAAACTGGGTGATTTGCTTGTTATTTAGGTGATGGTAGAGAACTGGAAGGAGTCAGGTGATAAGATCTGGCTTACCTATTTTACCTGGCTTTAAGTTATGCTTCTGATTGATTTAGTCTCTTTGGGAAGAGTCTCGGAAAGCATTGCCTGGACTCAGTTCAGCTAGCTGGTCTGCCAGCCTGCTCAAGGGAAACAGAGGGCTGAGGAGATACTTGCTGAGTGGAAAATGTTCAGCTGATGCAAAGGTTATTTTACTACAGTAATCTTTGTTGACCTGTGTGAAAGATTTGATTGTTGCATGTGTCCATTGGCTTTTAACAGCAATTATGTGATTTCATAGGGTATTCTATCTGTATTTCTGTCCTTGAACTATGCTGCAGCTGTAAGTGCTAATGAGGAATGTGAAGAATTTACCACCATGAAATGCAGAGCTCTGTACAGGATGGGCAATGCCTAAAACTAGACAGTGTTTTGACCTCTTCTGTAGGATTTCTTCCAATTTTCTGTTTAGAGCATCTATACAGTCAAGGACTTCAAATCTTGCTAGAGCTTCCCTTAAAGCCTTGCAGCACCAGGTGCCGCACACAAATTGGTTTGGGAGCTCCCTCCAACCAAGTTCTTGCCATCTGTCRTTGCACTGCTCAAATGGGTCTCTTAATCTGGCAGTATGAATGCTCAGATCTATAGAGAGGCTTATGCAGAAGTACACCCCTCTTTGTAGCCCAGGCAAAGATCCAAAA
>NW_026623278.1:1179793-1229807 GCF_030028575.1 Malurus melanocephalus
TTTTTTATTTGCCTTTAAAACTCTTCTGCAGTGTGTATGGATTGGGTGCTGTGGTTCCCTTTCAGTAACAGGCTACAAAACGCCGGGAGGCCAGCTCCCTTCCCTGTCAATGAGTGCCTGCACTACACTAGATGGCACTGCTTAATACTCACGTTTTTCTCTTGTCTCTGCTGTGCTGGCTCCCTGGATGTGGAGCATCCTGGAGCTGCGACTTCATCAGATTTTAATCGGTGCTCTGCAGTTGCTGGCAATGGGATCAGCTGCACTGAGGCACTGGGAGCAGTCACGTAACAAGGCAGTAGTAATGATCATCAGAAACTTGTTCTGAGTTTGTCTCATTGGCCTAATAAATGGGTACAGCAGAGTTTTTTAGAGATTACATACAAGATTAATTTCTGATGGTGTCTTTAACTCTTGCTAATGTCCCTCATCTTTTCTCTCACGACTGGAATAAAAAACAGTGGTAGAATTGCTGAAGACATCAGGCATCTTACAGGGGCAGAAATCTGAGCGATAACACAGCTGTTACATAGTGATCACTAAACATGGGAAGAGGACAAGGTGTAGAGTAACAAGTAGTCTCTKCTCTCATCAATAGTACATAGATTTGGCAAGAAACAGCTGTGTTTCAGCTGCTTTCAGACTAGTGTTCAGCTAATTTAGAAGCTTGATTCTTGCAAGGAAAGGTTAATCAAAATTTGGGAGTGCTGTTGAACAATCGTATCTTGTGCCCTTCCCTCACTAACAAATTGTTGAGAACATCTAAAATGTGAAAGCATGAAGTCCCACCAGAATTTTACATACTTTTTGAAAAAGACAAACAAGTGTTTGCTAACAAAAGTCCAACATCACATGTTGTGTGTGGTGTGTGGCTTTTGCCGTGATTTCACAATGTGTTGTAGCAGCAATGACTAGTTGAAGAAATGACGTCTTCCAAGGGAAAGCAGAGAGCTAAGTGCTTTAAAGATGTATTAGATACTTTGAAATCAGCTGAGCCTAGAATATTAAAACTTGACTAAAGTTGTGTTAGAATACAACAGTTACTTTTGAAGTTGGGTAAAGTTTTATAAAGGGGAGAACGGGATAACTCTCTTCAGGGAAAAGATGGGAAAAGCAGAGGATTGCAGTCACTGTAGATTGGCCACCCTGATGCCAGCTCCTTGAAAGAATGCAATAAAAAGTCTGGCCAAATAGTGGTGGGAATTGCAAAGAAATAAGTAACAGCTTATGGRTGTGCCAGGCCACTTTCCTTTCTTTGACACTGAAATGGGTCTTTTAGCTGGGATGAAGCATCAGAGACATTTTAATGGTGTTTYATTTAGTTTCTGACTTAGACAGTAGAAGTGAAAGTTAACCTTGAAGGTGATTCCAGATGGGAGAGCCTACAAGTGCTCACAAGGGTTATTTAGGACTTAAATATCTGAAAAAATTAATTAAAAATACTGGGTGATATCCAATGAAGATAAATAAGATGCAATGCATTTGTTGGTTGATTATTCCTCCCCAACAGAGGATGAAAAATAATTGGGTAGGTAGCATTCTCTCAGAAAAGGGTCTTGGGAGTATACTAATCATAAATCATAGCTGTGCTGTTGCCAGCACTCCCCCTGAATCTCATAGAGTGGGAGATACAGACAGAAATATAGATTGCAAAACACATGGAAAGATCCTTTTTCCACCCATCATTGATCAAGCCTCAGCTGGGGCACTGTGACTGATTTTGGATATTATGCTTTAAGAGCAATGTGGCACACTTGGAGAGCATCCAGAGGAGAATAACATGTTCTCCTTAGTAAAGAACATAACCTACAAATAAAAGATTTCTAAAAAACTTGCCTAGAYCAGGGAAGAAAATTCCTTTTCTCCCACTCCCAGATTTATCACAATTTTCAAGAACATAGAGACTGTTTCAGAGGGGAAGAGGCTCTCTCCAAATATGGTGGATGAGAGCAATGGCTTAAATTGGTGTAAGAAGTATTGAGGTTTGACCTGAGAAAAATCTCACAGGTATACTTATTCCTGCCTTGAAACAGTGAGAGGAACTAAATAGTCCCTTTCTGCCCTGCTTTCCTGTTACAATATTTCATAGTAATTAATACTAACAATTTTGTTTAAAGGATACAGCTGTGCCACTCCAGATCCTGGATTTGGTAAACTGACAAGGCTGATGCTTTATTTTTAGACCCTAACCTTGAATTTTATTGGTGTCCAAACAGTGTTCYCTTTTATTTTCCTCTCTAAAGCCAAACTGAATTGGTCATTTGAAATAAAATCCATGGGTGTGACTATGCTTTCAAGACTTCCYCACTGAAATGTTATACATGCTTCTTTTGTTACAGTCATAACCCAGATTACAAAATAAGGTCAAAGTAAGAAAACAATACCTCAAATAGGTATTTGATTTACATATTGGGATTTTTTTCCCCAGTGATTCAGTAAGTAGTAGGTGTAGACTAAGCCTTTTAGCAAGGCTAAAAACTGAACAGCTTAAGAATTGGAGTCCCCTCTTGCGCATTCACCTTACAGGCAGGAGGAATTGCTGAGGAGGGAAAGGAAGGCTGGAAACCATGTGGCTTGCCTCAAAAAGAATGAAAAGCAGACAAAAATTTCATGTTTCTTAATCATAACATGGCAAAGGAGACGAAACAAGAAGATCTTGGGTTCAGTCAGGAAAAGTTTTCATCCTTGTATCTTCAGCAAACAAAATAACTTTCTTGTAATACTGTCCTCTTCTCTGATTAAGGTGTTTAATTTTTTTTAAACATTAGGTCTCGGAGATGCAATTAAATGAAAGAAAAATTGGATATTAATAGATCCATGTGTCTGAGGGTTTTGCAAACTAGGGCTTTAGTAAGAGGTAACAGTGACTACAATAGGAGTCTTGTGTTAGGAAATAAGCTCATGCTCTGTTTGCAAAGGTTACTTCTGTCGTGTTTTTAAGTGTTATGGAATTTATGCAGTATCAAATACAGCATTGGAAAAAAGTATTTTTCTTATTTTTCTGTAGGGCACATGACAGCCTGCTAAACCTTAACTTGAAGCTCAAGTACAAATAAATTTTAACTCCATATACAATAAGTTTTATAGGTAGATTTAAAAATGCATGCTTCAACTAGAATTAAGCACCATTTTATACAATAGGTTGAGGCTTGTAACTGTGTTCTATTTTAAGATGATAGGAATGGACACATGAAATTAAAACTTTCAAAGGAAGTCATGTTTCCCTAAAAATTAATAAGAAAATACTTTTTCTTCATRTCAGTGTCCTTCATTTCTGTATRGAAAGAAGATTGCAGTATKTATAACAAGGAAGATGGGATAGCTACCATATGGGGGCTTTAGARAGGTCCTTGCTTTCCCCTACTTACCTTGCCCTTTCCTCTTTGGACTCTTGGTGTCCTTTACATGAGTGCCCCAACTTGGTGTTCATCACATCAGGGAAGGGTTGGACTGGATAACCAGCAGCTGATGCTGGCCACAGCAATTGCCAAAGAACCCTTGAGCCTATAACCTCTCTGTTCCTCTCAATCCTGTTAGATGTTTACCTACTTAAATACATCTTCAAAATCTCCCTCTAAATTACTTACAGGTGTAAATCCCATTGGAAATCAATAGCAATWTTTTTTTCTTTTGCTAAGTGATCAATGTGCTTTTAAAATCCCACTCATAGCTTTGGCATATGTACAGAAAGATAATGTTCATCTGAGTTTCTTATGGCTTATATTTGCTGTTACAGGACTTCTATTTTTGCACAGTTACTGCCATCTAAACTCACCAAGGTAACTGTGATGAGGAACRAATGCTGTTTTGATTGAAACTCAGTGGAAACAAACTTAGAGATTTTGCATTTTTTTCTTGATATTAATATGCTTCTGTGGGACCAGTTAAAGGACCCACCTCTTTCTTATCCAGCAAAATACTCATTCCTGGTTACATAGAAGCTGCTGTGTCTCAATAAACCACAACCAGAATTAAGGCACTAAATGCTGAGGTGCTGTAGTTAGGCAATGCTTATTCTTCCTTGCACCTCAAATTGGTTTTGTTACAGACTCATAAAATAGTGCAGGTTGGAAAAGACCTTTAAGGTCATTGAGTCCAACAGTTGCAGACGTGCACAGCAATTATCTGCATGTATCATATAACTCAAGCTCAATGCTGAAAATTTGTGATTCAAGAATCTGAGCTCTCCTCTGAATTGGCATAAATGATGTGGAACACTTTTCCTGAAACCTGCTTTAATGATGAAAATATTGCTGATTTTCAGTGCAAAGGTACAYGTGTTTTACTTAGAACATTGCCCAAAGTTAGCTAATTATTTCACTTTGCAGCTAGTAAATGCYTCTGTCTCAGTAATGAGGTCTTCTTAACCTTGCATGTTTCCCACAGGCAGCAAGGACCACAAGGTCATCTAGGAAAAAAAAAAGTTGTAAATGTTTTCTATCTCCTTAAAAGGATAATTTTGGAAAAGCTGCTTGTATCARGCAAGATTTTGTGGACTATTTCCTACATGAGGCCTTTAATGCTTTTAGATTTTTGTGTGTTCTGTGATTTACTTGGATTTTTTTCCATATTGAAAAGTAGTGTTTTCTGACTCTTTTGGTCACAGGACTGTCAGTAAACACCTATGTAAAATCRGTAGGGTTTGATTTTACACCCAAGGTCAATGAACAAAAAAGGTTTGCTTTAAATGATAAAGCCATAAGCTGCCTTCATAGGTGAGGGTGCTCCACAGCAGGGAAACAACACTGGCCTTGTCYTGCAGACTCAACTTAAAGGTTTTCTGAAAATTAAAAAGGAAAGAAAAGTTAAAGTAGGATTTCACAACTATCYCCTAAACAAGATAACTTTCAGTGTGAGAAGGGATTTGTATTTTATTTTTTAAAAAAAGTAAAACATCGGTCAGCATCCGAATCTGGTTTTAGTGTTGGCTATTAAGAGAGCATGGCAAGAGGGCAGYGGTCTTGGCCAGATACATTCACAAACCCAAAGGCAAGCACTGAATGAAAACCAGCTATCACAAATGYTTCTCAGGCCCTTGCTGCCCACGGCTGCACATTCCCTAAAATCCTTCCTCCAAATGTATATACAAAAAGTTGGCGTGCACATGCATAACATGTCYAAGTGCAGATGGTTCTTGTGGTCTTAATGGTGCTTTTTTTCCTCATAGTTTTCTCCCTCTCTTTCTACATGCATGTGGATGTRGAGTAGAGGGAGTCAAACCCATGTTTGCTAAGTGTGGAAATAGCATTCTCCTTAATATTTTCTTCCTTTCAGAACCCCTTATTTGGTATTTTAAGTGTCCCAGCAGCTTGCACAGGATAGAAAAAATGCCACATAGAAAAGCCAGGCTGGCCCACACTAGATCAGCTTGAGAAGCAGGTGCTGCCATGTGGATGCCAGCACCAAACCCAGCAATGAGGTGACCTGAGGGACTGCTCATTCCCAAACCTTCTTTGCACTGATGGCTCCTGTGCCAGGTATTTTCTTTCTTAATGAAAAGAGCAGCCTCTGTTTGAAAGAGAAGGTTTCAAACCTCAGCAACACCCCTGTCAGTGCTGATTGTGCAACAAAACCTATRCAATTCCAGTGAACAAGTGAGAAATAAATTCATTGTTCTTCAATTCACTGAGACCATGTCCTGGTGAGTTTGTCACTGCTCTTTGCGGGGTGGTGACTTGGGTTTTGTTAGCAATGTCTCTGGCTGCACACACTGCAAGCAGTCTTCTCTGAAGTGAGAAAAGCATGCGTTTGTCATGGGCAAAACACAAATTARTTTAATAAAAAGCCTAGCAATGTGATTTCAACTTCTGAAATACTCTCATGCATGTCACATATACCTACAGTATCTCCAGGAAACCMGTAGAAGAGGGCAATTTGCTGAAAACTATATTTGGTGAACAGAAACTAATAAAATACCACTGGCCACAGAGGTTCACCTCATGCTGCCTGGCTGCTTTCACTCTCATTATGAAATGCAGCAAGTTGATCCAAACACAGCAATTTTGTGAGGGGAAGAGGAGGAACAGTCAAGGCTGCTGATGGATCAGACCTTCCAGAGTCACAGTTTATGTTCACACAGCAAATGGCACTGAATTATTCAAACCTTTCTGGAGCTGAACCCACTGGGTTCCTACTGGGTGTTAGGGATACTGAAGTGGTTCCTGTTTTGTCTAATGGAGGAGGAGGGGATGGATGCTGCCTGTAAACTGTAACACATTTTGCAAATGTCCCTGTTRACCTCCCAAATTCTGGACCTTGATTTGAATAACAGCCTGAGAGGTCATTTTACAGGCAGGGAAATGAGTGTTACTGAAGTACTGAAATATTAATAGAAGTAATCTCTCCAGTCCTTTTACTAATCCATCAGAGATAGAACTAGCATCCAGAGCACTCCAATCATGAACTTGCTTTTCAGCTGCAGTATTCATATCTGTTTTGAAAATATTTACATGTCTAGGATTCTCCTTCAGAACCTTGAACCCAGGATTACCTGTTACCGCAAATGTGAGTCTTGGAGGTTTAAAGTGTGATTAATTTAGATTTTTATGAATGCCATAAAATAGGTCTAATTATTCATAACAACTTTTTAATCTTTCCTAATGCAATAAAACAAAATTAGGGAGCTAACCATAAAATCCAACTTCCTAATRGCCAACAAGTATTTAAGGCCTTACCAGAAACATCTTGGCTGTTGAACTGGCCTCAGCCACATGTTTCACAGCAACCACCCTTTGCCTCRTGCTCAGTACAAGACTCTCATTGTGCAGCTCAGAAACCTCATGCACGCACAAGACATGGGCAGTTTACTCAGAAAGTTGCAAACACCTCCAGCTGTGTGCTAAGATAAATTTGGGCCATTGAAAAACACTTCCCCAAGGCATCTAAACTGATGCAAGTTGCCTGCACTAAAATTGTAAGGACCGCATTTTATGAAGCAAATGCAATTAAACTAATTAACAAACAAGGACGAACGGATTTTTCTCTTAGGTTTTCAAACTACTGTTAAGCACCTTGCAATGCCTGTCTGCTAGACCTCGCTTTTTTCTGGTGTCCACAGGTTAACATGTCAGGAGAAACTCCTCCTCATAAAGCTACGAGCATCCCAAATCAGCATTGGTATCCACAGGCTCAAGCTTCAAGGTGGTGATCAAAGAAACTTTTAAATCACACATTACTATTAAAATGTCCACAGTTTTAAACCACACACATAAAGTCAGTGAGAAATTTTATGCATCTTTTCYACTTCCTGAGTTAGTTTAAAAACCATGTGCACAGGAGAAAGCAAGGGAAAAAAAATGTTCTGCAGGGCATCTGATCAGCGTATACTTGTGAAGCCCAGGAACATCACCTGGCTCACTAGCAAAGTCACTGACTGCATGCACAAAATTCTGGCTAAAAAAAAATACAGACAATATCACAACCTGTTCAAGGATGACTCCAGAGCCAGCTTTTTTTTTAATACAGTAGCTCAGTAACACTCTTTTTAGCGTATCTCTTATCATAGAAGCCTTTTTACATGAACTCAAAAGCAATAGCATTTTCTACAAGAATATCCTACTATGCCACAGTTTCTGCATGCTTGATTGGAGTGTAGGCAGGAACTCCTACCTGCAATAAACCAAAAGCAAGAAATGCCCACCCATGAACTGTAGTCAGATTCCACCTCTCCCTGGGGAATATTCCTTCTCAATACCACGTTATCAGAGTGGAATGGAAAATACCTTCATAGCTCTTAGCTCTTCAGTTAGCTAAGACTCAAATGAGACCAGCACTTGAGAGCAGAGTAARCAGCCAAGAATACTTCATTGACTAGTCTAGCACATCAAGTCTCTGTCGTGACAATTCTCTGATGAGAGATCTCAGAGTCACAGTTCTCTGAGAAACAATGGTCTCAGACAGCAGTTGTAGTAGGTAATTAATGCTAMATAAAGTTTTTTTAGAAAGGCTTTGTAAAACAACTGTATTCCCTAGGAATAAAGTGGTGAGAGAATCAGTTTCAGTGGTAGTTTACCCCATTCCTGTGATTATTCTTATGGATTGAAATCATTGCCTGACATACAGACAGATTGGTGTGTCTCTTCTCCCTGTGACAACCTGCTGATATTCAGCTTAAGACCTCAGGAAGCAAATATTCCAGTCGTTCCTCTTCTCCACCCCAGATAGAGATGCACACAGATTTATATTACTGCAAATGGGGCCGGGGGGGAGGTTGTATTTTGGCCTTTTACCCAAGGCAGAAGTATCCTTTTATCATCTTGATATTTCAGCCATTTGTCCAAGAATCTCAAATTACACTAGACCTAAGCATCAAGACTTGAAACTTGTGATATTATCCACTATTTTAGAAGTGGAAAAGACGAAAAATAATAGAATAAGAAAAAAGTATTTCCTTTCACTGCTGCTTGAGAYAGTATGACATTTTAAAAGAGACCTCAAACTATGGGACTCCCACTTTAAGCAGCACTTTGTTTGTGTCATGAGGTTTAGCATCAGAAAGGTGGTTTTGTAGGCTGACCCCTGGTAGGACAGAGGACTGTTGTCCAGTGAGGCTGTACTGCACTAAATTAAGGAAGCTTAACTGAATCTTATCTTCTAGGCAAGACTAAAGACACACAGAGATGAGGAATCAGCTCTGCCCCTAAGCTCTTTCTTCCAACAATTTTCTGCAACATTAAAAGCATGCCTGATTATCGTTTTACCGGTCTTTGGCTTCCTATGTTCCACCAGCCTCATTCCTTCTCCTGCCTTCTCAGCTAGGTTAAATCCTTTCAGGTTAGTGTTCCTTCTCTGTGAAGGTGTCTCTTTTCAGTGACACCAAGTCACTTCTCAGTCTTGTCTTTGCTAAGCTAAGCAGATGGAGTTCTCGAAGTCTGTCACTGCCAGGCATTTCCTCCAGCTTTCAAAACATTTCTCCAGGCTCCATCTTTGTCCTTTTCAGTTCTGGACTTCTCCTGTTTGTTTCCTTCATTTTCATTTTTAAAGTACTGRCTGGCAGGAGAATGACAGGTACTATTTCAATAATGGTGGCCACAACACCCCATTTAATGGTAAAATCCCTTCTCCTTTTAGGCTGGCAGTTCATTCACAGTGCCCATCACCAAGGGAGAGCACTGGGAGCCCCTGCTACCTTGCYTATTTCTTAGAACCCTCATCTCTTCTGGCATGCTGCTGTTTCCTAAGATGTGACTCCATTGTGTAGCTATGAACCCTATTCCTTGCCCCTGGGTACAGTAACTTACATTTAGCTGCATTTTAACAATGTGCATCACAAACATGCATTGAAAATCAAGGAATTCTCTGTAACACCTCTTCCAACTCAATGAAGAAAATTTAAAGCCTGATTTTAAGAGCTATAATTATTCTCCAGTCTCTTGACTTTATTAGCTCTAAATATCAAATAAACTTTTWAATCCTTCATTTTTTACTTTCAGAAGTCGGATTTCTATTTTTCAACTCAAAAATTAAAACTGTAGTTTGMTAACTTTGCAAGCAAATTGCAAAATGAAGTGTATAGGCACCAAGCAAAAAAAGAAAAATATGCCGAAGATAATTAACAACATTAATAAGTGAACAACAGATGACAGAGTAATTTACCATTTYAGTACAAAAGGGCCTCTATTACTACTAAATCCCTTTGAGGAGTGAAGAGAAAAAAAGGCAATATGCTGTAATCAAGAAAGAAAGTAACCAGCAGCATAATCATTGCTGGCATCTGATTTTAATAACCTACACTTACTTAGAAATCTTGTCCATGTATGGAAAAGACATGACAATTATAGTCAAAGGCTGTTTATACTTAATGATAAAACTCAGTGAAAATCTTTGCCTTCAGAGACCATATCTGTACTGAATTCCAGGTAAAATTCCCAAAACAATTGATCAAAAGCCCCTTGTCTTCAGTGAATGGGATTCTGATCAATATCTGATATATCTGAGCTTCCGGTTAGATCAATGGTTTCCCTGGTAAAAGCCAGACATTAAAGGAGAGCACTGCTTTCTCAGAAGGTGAACAACAAYGCTGGGGCAAAGTAAAAGAGATCCMAATCCYTCATGGAAAGCTAAACAGTCCCTGTGTTTGCACAGAGCAGATTTGAAGTCACCGCACTCCCACACTCAGGTTTATCTCAGGGGTCTCATCTAAACACAGTGAGGAAAAGCAGCCTGCCCCACACATAAAAAGTTCCAGTGAAACAGCAAGTGGAAAGAAAGGGGCAAAAAAGAAGACCCAGATGCTGCAAAGCTGTGTGTTCATCCATAGTTGTGGCTATATAAGCTGTCCCATGACTTCTTAAGTGTGGCAGTCCCTTGTGTTTACTGGCAAGACTGGAGCCTGAGGCTAAATCCCATGGGGGTGAAGGGAWCCACTCAGGTTCTGCCCACAGAATATCTTGACACCTGGCTGCAGAGACTTGTAGGATACTAAAAGAAACCAGTTAATAATTATTCTGTTCTGTGCAATAAACTTACAAGTTAAATACTGTTCCTGCAGCAGAATGCACTGTAATCTCCTGGTCTATGCTTACTGCAAAGGAGAGGAAAYGCCACCCTATACAGCTTTCTTGGACAAGGGCTTGGTGCTCACTTCATCAGTCAAGTGTTTCCTGGGTTAGAAAGGAGCTCCTGACTTCTTCCTGTATGAGCAGAAGGGATAGGGTAGGACACARAGCAGTCTCTGGTACATCCCTGCTGTTCTGCACAGCTCCAGCCTGCCACGCTGGATGTCAAGGTTGAAGTAGCTACACAACCTTGGACCATCTAAATGCAAATTTCTTGTTCTGAAAAAAAACACCCTCCAAGCCAATTGATAAAGTTGATGCAGTGAAAACAGCTTTAACCTACAGGGAATCCAATCCCAGTCAAAAAACAGACCCAAGTAAAGTGGTTGCTGAGTCCATCACATTGCATAYTGGTAAAAGCAACTGAAGTTTTTTATCCTATACAACAGTCTTCATTTTATGTCTCTGCTAATTCCTTAGCCTGCAAATTCCCAGAACCAGAAATGTCCTAACAGGCTTTTCTGCCCGTCATGAAATGCACTTATTACCTCTACATGGGAAAGTAATTTGGTCTTCTGATTTTCAGCAGTGATTTCTGTGTGAAGTATGGTGACTCTTATCAGAAACTGGCAGGGGTTTATATATTCTAAAAGTTAATCAGTGATTCCTTYCTTCAAGGCAGGACATATAATTTTATAGTTGGATTAATTTTTTTCTAAACTAATGCACAAAAAATAGTTTAGCATTCTTTGAAGCATAATTGTATTAACCAGAAATGTTTTCAGACTGATTTTATGTTTGAGACATAGTCTCCCATAGGGCTCTGTACAGTACATGGAGCAGATCCTCCAGTGTGGTCATGATATTCTGTTACAATAATGAAAAGAAACTGTGAAGAGCGTTCAGCTAATCCTGTGAGGAGTTTTCAGTCTTGGACAATCTCCAGGAGATGTGGGGCCATTGTTGAGTTTGTTCTAATCTGCACCCACTGCCTGATAGGCAGTGAGTGAGGCCCTGCTGTGAAAATACAGGTATTCCCAGTTTGAACCGCATGATTGGAGTCATTTTAGGGGCATGGCCAGGTGGCATCAGCTGGACAAGGGTCTACTAAAGAGCAGAAGGTGAAGAACTGAGGAAGGTTCTGAGGGCTCAGAAAGCCCTGGCTCRTGCCTCCCACACAGCTTTTTCTTGACCATCCAAGAGTATCTGTCCAGGAAGTTAAACAATTTCAGTTAATTATGGTATTTGAAGCTGAGATCTATTTTCAGGTCCAGTTCATCTTTCACAGGTAACATTCCACTGGAACCTTCCTTGGGTTTCTGCTGGTGAGCTGTGGCCCCAGAGATCAGCARCATGTTCAGAGAATAAATTGCCCAAAGGCTCTGATCTAAAGCCTATTTTTCAGGTGGAACCAAGAGAAACCAGTGGAAGCATTTCAACTGGAACAGAAAGCAAAAGTCTCTTTGCTAGAAGATGTTCAAAAGGAGCAGAATTGCTGGCATCCTGACAATTCCCACATCACATAGACAGGAAAAGCTCTATCAATGCAGGCCTTCTTCTGGATCAGCTTCAGGCTCTTTCCCACCCTTCCACCTGCACCGCTAACAGCAGCAGCGATTGATCCAGCCGAGCCAGCGCCGATGCCTCGGAAAGGCGCGGCTTTAAAGCGTTACACAGCAGCAGGAAAAGCCTTTAATAAGGGATTCCTACAGCCTGCGAGCGGGATTGCTGTAATTACACGAGGGCAGCGGAGTGCTGCGGCTCCGGCTGCCCCCGACAGCTCTGCTCCCCTGGAAGAGAGGAGCTGACAGCTCYGGAATGAGAGCAGCAGAGCTGGAGGCAGCTTTCCTGGCAGCTGGCCTGCTTTCACAGCACTCTCACCCTGTGCTGGTGCACAGGAGCTTTCTGAACAWCATGAGAAAGCCCAGGGCAAGAGGCAAACAAATTTCTCTTCTCTTTGGGAGAAAACAGGACACTCTGGTAATTTAATTTGCCAGGCTCTGCTGTAGTATGATGGTGCAGATGAGAGGATGCAGACACATATTCTAGGGCAGCCTACTTTCACAATGAAGCGCTGGGAGGTTTCTTACACAAATGATGGCTTTATCAAGTGTGTCTTAGTCCTGCCTAATCCAAAAGGTAGTAATTATGAAGTATAGCTTACAAGGTTCAGGGGGCTTTATTTATTTCAAAAACCGATGCAGTTTTTTGAAACTAATAGAAATATCACTTCTCTCCAGACMCGAAGTAACAGAGATCTTGTTTTCTTAACTCAGAAATAATGGAGRACAAAGTGTAGCTGAAGCAAACAGAAGGAGTGTGAACTCTCTCCTTTTTTAAAGGTTTTTAATTCAGACCACTTATGAGAGGGTCCTACTGATCTCAGTGGAAGTTATTTGTCCATGAAAAGGAGAGCTCTATAGACCTTGATTTTCACAGGTTTATACTCCTTAAATGCATTCCCTCAGCTTCCAAAGGAACAGAGGCAGACAGGGTCCAGGGGATGCCTTTTATTTGGAATAGTGCAGCCTTGTCTTGCAGCATAGCCACAGAGCTGCAGGTAGTTCATGTTGGATCCTGCCTACAATCACCTGGGAAATCTCCTTTTATTGTTGTATGCTCAGGTATCATCATGATCCAGGTCCCTGGGCTGATCASTGTGAATAGCTAGGGAATACATGTATAACCTCTCCTGATTATCATGCAGCTGTACTGTGCAGTAGCTTTCCTCCATTTACTTTCTCATTACCTGTTTAATGTTCCTCTGTCCCCCTCCTTTTGAAAGGAAAATCTTCTTGACCTCAATCAGTGTTTCTTCAAACTCCTTCCTCCCCCGCCCTACCAAGTCCATGCTTCTCCGTCAGCCTTTAATGCKCACGCACTAGGGCGGATTGTCCTTGATCACCTGCTGTCACTCTCCCACCCTGCCTTCCTGTGTCAGAACATTTTCTGTGCCAACATACCAAGCTAATCTTCAGTGCTGACACCTTACATTCAGGCTGGCAGTGTTAAGCAAGGGCGAGTATTTGCTTTCAGAAGGCAGCCAGAGATGCCAGGATGGTTACTGCCTTCTCTGATTTAATGCCACAAGGTTTTATATTTCGTCTTGCTCTTCGACTTTTGATTTTCTTCTGTAAAAATGAATGTCTGACAAGGGCAGTGGGGGWTTGTTACCAGGATGTATCTGATTTRTTTGTTTTTTACTGAGRTAGCATTTGCTACTTGGGATCTCTACTTCCCACACAGAGTCATATGAGCCATAATGCAGTCATTGCAGGGAACAGCAGATCCTCTCAGTGGACCTGAACTTTCTCAGACCATGCAAAGGCAAAAGGAATCTCTCCAGGAACATAAAGAAAAGCTGTCTCTGTGTGTCTTGCAATACCTCCACAACAGCAAACACTGAACTTTTGAAAAACAGCTTTGCACTGCAACATGGGGCCCATGCTGTTGGTAGAAAGAACAGCTTTCCTTCTGCCACAGAGGCTTTTGGCAGCTCAAGGGAGCTGTGTGGGTTTTGGATAAGCAATCTTTATCATCCTGAAGGGTATTTTGTGTGCAATGGTGGAGAGCTTGAAAAAAAAACCATCATATTTGATGCTTGTTCTGTGGCACATGCCTGGAGGGCACTTCCATAAGTAYAGGTATTGCCTTGGGCACCTCCAAAAGCAGCTAAGAAGACATTCCAAACGTATTGGAGTATCAATCAAAATGGGCACGGGGACACCTGGGCACACCTTTTAACAATTTCACAGTTTCAGATACCAAAGGTGTAGAGAGGTACAAAACTCCCCACCATTAACACACCTCAACTTGGTGCTGATGGAGACTTCTTCATTGACTTTGCCAGCATAWGAGGGAAAAGGAATGGCCCTGCTGGAGGCTGGAAATGTGCACATCTGTGGAGAGCACACAGATGTGCAGAGTGTGTGTTGTCCTCTGTTCTACTGCACAGCRGAGTTTTGGCTCTTCCAGTGAAGTGTCTGTCCATGTGGTTTCTGACAAGGAAGATGAAAGAATTTCAGCCTGTACATGCCTGAGGCTGCCAACAGCTCAAGCACACTTTGGCCACAGTGACTTTAAACTTGAAAATGTGAATAAAGAACTTTTCCTCCTTGATCTCAACAGATATACCCAAACATCATACATACTCAATGCTCTCCCATGCTCTCAAACACTCACTCACCATGTGCAGGGGCAGAAGACACAGATCCAAATAAGAAGGTTCTGTGCTTGCTGGCAGCTCCTGCTTCAGCTTTATAACCTCATTTTTCAGCACAGACCAAACTGAGTTTCGCCCTTTGCAGCACTCCAAACTTCTCAGCATTTCAGAATTGCTGAATCTYATTAGAAAAGCAAACATCAGCTTGTATTACCCACTAATAATCCCAGCCCAAAGCTCCTAGGCATCCAGAACTGAGCTCTCTCTTCCAAAAAACTTGTTATTAACCTCTTAGTCCCCTTTTAAAGCTCACCAGGTCCCCTGCTGCTGGGCTTTACTCAGCCAAGGACAGTCAGGAAGGTTAATGGTATTTCTCACTTYCTTCAGCTCCCTTGCTGGCACGGTGGGATCCCCACAGCCTCTCACGCCACTCGTTCTTGTGCCAAAACTG
The DNA here is from genome assembly GCF_030028575.1 of Malurus melanocephalus. NCBI lineage: Eukaryota > Metazoa > Chordata > Aves > Passeriformes > Maluridae > Malurus > Malurus melanocephalus. Next base: position 1,194,903 of record NW_026623278.1, read on the forward strand.
CTCTTTAGTTTAACTTAAATGGCCCATTTCTCTTCCTGCTACTAACTCTTCTGAATTACTTATGAAGAGCAATAATATAAGCTCTACAGTCTTCTGCTGRGCTAATTACTCTTGAGCATATTCCCTCATGGGAGAGGGATTGCCCCCAGCCATCACCTTCAACTCTACTCGGGGCTGGCCATGTCTTTCCTGGCTGAGAGTGACTGGTGTAAGGAGCAGGGATGAGATCTCCCCAGAGATTCCTGTGACAGCATTAATAAGCTTTGCTCTCTGTAGGAAGTACCCTGCCTAATAGATTTTGTAGTCACCTTTTTTTATCTTCACAGCCAACACATCTCRGTGGCTCATTGTCACCTTGTGACCAATAAAACCAAGACATACTCCTCCTCTGTCATTCACAGCKGATGAACTCAAAGACATTTCCATGATTAATCCCAGATCACGGAGACTATCCCTTTGCTGTCAGATGAATTGCCATTTCTCCCCCACTGGTCCTCGTGCTCATGCATGATGCCTTCACATAATATTCCAGCCCTCGCTCTGTTGGCAGGGCCTCCCAGTCTGATRTCAACACGGGGCTGCTCTGCCTCCTGCTTTGCACTTCTACCAGAGTAGGGCAGAGTTAATTCAGATCCCAGTGCAACTCCATCATTAATTTCCTTCCTTGCTGCTAGTTTTTTCTCCTAGAGCACACACAGCCACTCCCTCTGTGGAGCCAGAAGAGCAACTGGCTCAACAACTGGGAACCTCAGCATCATCCACAACACCATGGATGAGCACAGCATCTTCTACAGGTGAAAAGATTTGGCAGAGGCCAGAGGAGGTGTCCAGATCTCCCCATCTGGACTCCAAGCCTGGCTGGTGCTGCCAAATGGACCTGGCTCTGCCCACTATGGCCAGACCCCATGGGCCTGCACCCTGCTGCTGAAGGCTCAGCTCGTGCTGTGTTGTTCTCATCTTGCAGCTTGTCCAGCCCTGTAAGGGAACTCCCAGCCCTTGTTGTGCGTGCCTTGGCTGCTCTGCCTGAGCTGGGCGTGTCTCTCCAGCTTTGGAACACACAYGGCACCAGGAGAGCCTGAGACCAGCTTGGTGCCAGCTTCTGCTTCACCTGCTTTCCTTCTTATTGGCAGAAAAGAAAGGTATCTCAGCCCCAGTAAATTATTCCCTTGGTTTAAATGAGTGATTTTCAGTGATACGAAGAATATTTTTTATGCAGACAAGTGAGACATCTGCAGGGACATGCACATTTGGATTGAATTTTAGGAGAGAGGAGACGTTACTTGTCATAGGCTTTACACTAACTGTACGATTTATAAATCTGTGGGTGTTGAACATTGCCCCAGATTTTTCTGCAGCTTGCTTCCTTTAGTCCACCCTTAGTGGAAGTGCCATGCATTGTTAAGCATCCCAGTATTTTGTGATAACTGAGTCCAAGTCTTACCCCCTCACTGTTCACAAAGCTGAAAAAATATTTCTATGCATTTTTTGCATTTTGCTTTTTCTAAATACTAGTGTCTTTCCTTGCTGTATTGAAGCTGCCAGGCAGTTCATTTGTCCATTGGGGTGTGTGTGTGTGTGTGTGTCCCTGCCCAGTGTGTGTCACTTCAAAGTTGACATGATGACAAAAGCCACTTAAGGGTGGCAGCTAATGAGACATCTGCTTTCCCCTCGCTCACAAGGCAGCGGTCAGATGTGGGGTGGTAATAGGGTGCATTACCTTTAGACTCCGGGTCACTGCTTCACCTCTGATCCTTGTCAAAAGTGACCATAGCTTGTCATCTGCCATAACTAACCCAGGAAAATGCATGGATGCTCTTCCTTTAAGTCCCATTGGCAATTGTCTGTACCACAATGAGCCACAGGAGCAGAGTGGAGTGCGAGGCTTTCCCAGCCTGTGGTGGGGTCCAGCAGGTCAGTGAYGAGGGAGCTCTGGGCAGGCTTGCTGGTTGCAGAGCTCCAGCACCGTATTTTGGTGCTCAGGCATGGACCATATTTTGATATAAATAAAAAATAGCAGTAAAACAAAGAGAATCTGCGCACAGTGTAGCTTTTCTGTTGCTTTCTGGAGCGCTGGTAATAGAAACCAGTGCCCATTTAATCGAGCATATTATACAAAAGGGTGGCTAAAGGGAGGAAACTGTGGGTTAAAACACAGTAATTTTCAGGGGCCTTGGAGTCACAGCATAAAGTGATGGTTCATTGTTTGTCTGCAATGCATGCAACCCTGGGCTTTGTGCTGATTTTGGCTGGTTTGTGCTGTATCCGCACATATATATCATGCCAAAAATGCCAGCCAGCTGTGCTACATTTGCAATGTAAAACACTATACATTTCATTTTTRCTTTCTCTGTGTATCTTAAGATAAGGCATAGGTAAGATTTAAGCCAGGAGGGGCTTTGTTATTAGCAYTGCACAATTTCACTGATTAACAGCAATAAAACTAATAAAATAACTAACAATAAATAACTATCAGGTGATCAGCATTAGCCTTTTTCACCACATATAATTATCAGTATCTTTTTCSATTTCAGTTTATCGCAATTACCATRCTATGYATATAGATYACTGGGTTTGTTTGAAGTCTTTCTGGATGTCAAAATGTAACCAGAGTTTAATCCCAATAAAAGGGCATGTTGAAGACCTCCATTTGTGTTGATTGAATCATACATTAACCCAAGAGAACAGAAGGTCTGACATCACCACCAGGTAGTTAATGATTACGCTTTCTATTGTCTCTTAATATTATCTTGAAAATGGCCGTGTCAGGAGGCCTAGAAATCCACCAGAGCACCTTATACYTTTTAATTTTCAAGTGTTCTATTGTAGTATATGATCAGAGACAGAGAGAGAAATGTGAATTAATTAAATGATCTATTACATGTAAAAATATTAGAGCCAAAATCTGCCCTTTTAAAGTTCATTTTCATTTAGGCAAATCTCTAAATACTTCCAGGGTGAGCTCTTGCTTGAGAAATCATTCCAGAGCAAAGCAGGGGCAAGCACACCAAAATATCCCACAAATAGAAGTAAGATACTTATTTCAGGAGGGCATCTGATGTGCTTTGGTGGGAAGAGCACAGGAAGAGCCACTCAGGCTTCCCTCTGGTCCCCTGCCCTGACAGGGTGACAGCAGATGCCTGGAGAGGGATACTGGCAAAGGGCAGGCAAGAGCCTTTCTCCTCCTCTAGTGATGGGTGAATAGAGATCCCCCCCCAAAAAATATATATCTGAACTCCACAAACCTACATGGGAATGTTGTTCGGTCCTACGGGTGCAGAAAGATTTTTATGGCCTGAGAATTCAGAGCTTCAGAATCAATCCATCTTCTTAAACCAAGGCAGACTTTYAGCTGATAGGTCCAAAGTATATTTGGGGTTGTGAGACTCTTTAGAGGGGTTAGGTGCTGRCTGCAACAGGACACTGCTGGGATGTGGGAATGTGGCAGAAGGATGCCCAGGGTGTGGAATAAAGACAGTAAAGAKGTTGGAGGGGCACAGGGCTGGAGCAGCTGTAATGGGATGCAGAAGAGCCAGGCAGGCACGGGCATGGGTGAGCAAGGAGAAGGCAGGGCCTTCCAGGGAAGAGAAGATGCCAGCACATCACCTTGGCACATCTTTAGCTCAGCCACCTCTACAGAATCTGAGCTGTTATTTAATTGAGGTGCTTGAAAAAATGGATTTAGTTTGATAAAGTGATGATTAATCTTCATTATATTCCTCTGTGATCATCACAGCAAAAAGCAGTACTTGTGTGTCTGCTTATCGTCTCTTCTGAAAATCTTACTGGTAAAGAAACACTTGATTGATGATTAGATTTTTGTCATCGAATCCCATTTTTCTTTATGTACAGAAAAAAAAGGAYRGTCTCACTTTTGAGWGAAGAGGGAAATAAAAGGAAGCACRATARCCGGGCAGCTATCTGACATTCGTGTAATGCAGTGTGTGTCCTTATGTGACATTTATGTGAGAGAAAAAGAAAAGCATCRATTGAAAAAGGTTACGGGAGTTCTTCAGGCATGAAGTCATCTCCAGGCAGCACAGTCACTGCAGTTTATAAACAGGTTCTGCTCTCACCCACTGCATTCACAGACCTAAGGCACCATTTAACCCATTTGTTTTCTGACTCGTTTTTAAAACCCAGCTTTGCTTTTCCTTTCCATCAGCAGCATTAAACCAGGAAATAAAGCCAATTGCTGGTTTTAGGAAAGGTGTTTGCAGCCCCTGCYTTTGCTGTCCTGTCTTCCACAGAGGAAAAGGGCATTGCACTGAGGAGTTGGGCATTGGCATGGGGAACTTTGCCTCCAGTTTGCTRGGGAAGTGCAGCTGGCACTCAGGAGGATTCTTCTCTCATCCCTAGGCATGGCTTTCTGTGAAACTGGGAAGTCAGACAGAAGGACACAGGATGCAGATGCAGGCAGAAATGGCAGGGTGAGGACCACCACTTAAACTCTGTACCAGTTTTAAATCTGTGAAGCAAATCCAAAGCCTTTCCTTAAACAATCATTACATGATGATCTATTTCAGGAGCAGTCACTTTGCTTTTTGTTTATCTCTGGTTTCTAAGCACTGGGATTGACTCACGGCATTTCTTGAGGTTCCTTCCATTTCTACAGGCATGGCACCTACAATATTATTTTCATTCAGTCCAGAGTCCATCATCCTGCAAAAAGCTGTGCAGACATCCTCACAGTTTCTCAGTTTGGCAGATCTCCCACAGCCAAGGTTTCTGAAGATGCAACTCCGGGTACAGAGGCATAACCAAAGAGCTGTGAAAACAATGGAATATATTGACAGAAAATCTCGACAGAGAGGTGGAGACCTCTCCATTTCCAACCCTTGCAGTGCTGTCTAACTTGTCTAAAGTGGCCTGGGGCATCAGGTGGTCCCACTTTATGGCTTGCTGTGAAAAAAACAGCTGTTTTTAGAGAACACAACACTCCTGGGTGAGGGTGGCCATGTAACGGTGCTGGAACTGCTCCTGCAGTTTCTCAGTGTTGGCAGGAACTTCCCAAAAGTACAAAAGTAGGAGTGGAGCTGCCTCCTCTTGACTCCTAGTCACAGTCTGTGCTTGCAGATGAAATTGGCTCTGTCACAAGATATAAAAGATGCATGATAACACTAGCATCTTTCAGCTTATTTAACTGATTATGAATCTAAAAGCAATGGTAACCATGTAAACAGGCTTTTACATGGCACACAGGCAACATTGAGACAACTTACTCCCCCGGTAGGTAACAATGACTGCATGAAATGTGGGCTCATGAAGTTGTCTAAGTTCAAGAGGTCCTTATTGTCTCTCACAACATTAGTTTGMAGTGTGTGATGAAGCATTCCTTGACCAGAGTGACCACAGGCCTGTCTATACCTGTGGGAGTACTGCCAGCCATAACAGCTTCCCTTTCAGACATGTCTCCTCTGCAATTTCATTGGAGCTAAAATCTGGAAAAGAAAACTTTTTAACCCTCACATCCAAAAGGAAAATAATATACTGTKCAATGTGTAATGCTGCGTTCAATTGGAGTCGTACACCATAGCATTTGCTGCTGCAGAAAGCAGCACAGGTATTTGTTGCTGCATWATTTGAACCCAGATGTCTTCATAATTTTATTGAAAAATCTTATTTATTCCCTCTTACAGGGCACTGTTTTTCCATGATTTTATGAATGCTACATTCCTGTTTCTCTTTTTTTTTCTTTCATTCCTGAATTGAGTACATCACCTTCCGCTTGCTGAAACTAAAGATGTGTAACACTTCTCCTTCGCAWGCCCTGGACAGCCTACTCCTGTCTTCTTTAATTCCAAGAATTCTACTTTTTTTTTTTTCTTCTTCTTTTTTTTTTTCAAAGAAGGAAACACCCAGGTTCCAGGGAAATTCTTCGTGAAACTCGTGATTATGAGCGAGGGTGGCAGGACTGTGTCTAATGACTCACAGGTGCAAAGCTGCACAGCCATGGAAAACTGCTTAAAAGCCGCTTGTGTGCCTGTGTGAGAAAGTCTGGAGCGAAACCCTCCTCCGACCCCGCAGCTACGGAGCTCACGGAGGAGCTTTGCGAGTCTGTCAGGAGTGGAACAAAAGCCCGGGGGGATGCGCAGGGGATGCTCCCTCTCCTGGTAACSAGGGCAAAGCGGCGGCGGAGCGAGCCCCTTCCCTGCCCTTCTCCCGGGACCCTCCTGGGAGACCGCGCTGGGAACGATGACAAAAGCAGAGACCAAAGAACTGAGGGGCTGGAGAGGGTCCAGAGAAGGGTGAGAAGCTGGTGAAGGGTCTGGAGYACAAGCYTTGTGCCGARTAGCTGAGGGAACTKGGATGGYTTAGCCTGGAGAAATGGGGACTGTGTGAGTGTCCACRACCACCTGAAAGGAKGSTGTAGCCAGGGGGAGYTGGYCTCATCTGCCAAATAACAACTAGGGCAAGGAGTGRAGGGRAAATGGCTTTAAACTRAYGAGARTAGGTTTAGATTGGATATTARGAGGAAATTCTTTRCTRTGAGGATGGTGAGACACTGGAACATGTTTCCCAGACAAGTTGAGGATATCCCATCCTTGGAAGTGTTCAGGGCCAGGATGGATAGAGCTCTAAACAACCTGGTCTAGCGGAAGGTGTCCCTGCCCATGGCAGAGGGGCTGGAACGAGATGATCTTTAGGGCYCCTTCCAACCCAAACMRTTCCATGRTTCTATGAATTCCATACGTACATAGCAATCACAACACAACTTTCCGTCATTTCCAGGACAGCTGCTGCCTTAGTATCTGAATTTGAGGGCAGTAACTATCAACTAGACAAAGACTTATTACCATACTCTAAGGAACAATTCAGATGAATTCCAAAAATTGCAAAGACAAAAGTAACTGCAGGAACAGCAAGGAAATATTCAGTCCTGTAGCTGTAACAATGCAATGCATAACAAGATCCAAGTTAGGTAAAAGTGAAACCATACATTAAAAATAATTAAAGGCAAACACAAAAAGGATCTATTTGGGGAAAAACAGAGGTGGCTCTACAAAACTTCTGGACAGGAGATGTTGTGGTGCCTCAGTGAGCCCCTGTACTCCTTAGGCATGCTCACACACTTGGGCATCTAACAGGCATCTCACATGTCATGYTGCCTGCTCCACACACAGGTGAAACATCTGTCTGGAGTCTGTGCATCTGGCCTGTTCCCTGGCTGCCTAAATCCTGGCCTGAGCTTCCTTGGAGGCATGAAAGTGAAAGACTTCTTGGAAAGAGGGGCATTGTAYTTTTCATATAAAAATGGGTGTTGCTGATTTCAGAAATACCACTCAAAGATGATTCTTATTCATATATTTTAGTACAGCAGGCTGACTTCTCTCTTGGTTGTAATGTGTTGAGGATGATATGACTGACTTGGTTCCATAACAGTGTGTCAAAATACGTTATCATGGTAAGAAATGGAAAACAGTTTCTTGAGACCTATGTTCAGCAGTCAAACTGCACTTGGCAAAGCACTTCAATATTTGTTTGAAATTATATTTATGTCCCACTGATTTCAGTGGGACTGAAATAAATCCCGAATTCTTCACTTAGCTGAGAATTCAGGCTTAGGCTCGTAATTATTCCCCATCACTACTGAATTCAGTGGAAGCTCAGGGAACTTGTTGTCCAGTAGGAAAAATAATATTTTACAAGGTATGATCTTAATGAAAAAATTATGTCTCCTTTCTGACATGAGTAAAAGAGAGAAGCACAAGACCATAATATGTTTGGTTGAATAAAAGAGCAGCACACTGGAATGCAGGAGCATCTTAGGAAAGCCTCCAAATTTTGTGCATCACTAATGCACGATGTTRCTATAAGATGCAATTTCTGGAGGCTGGGAACTGATCTAAGTTAAAAGAGGAAAATGAATAAATAGAGCAAAGAAAGCATGATTGTTGATTTTGTATGATGTATTCAGTAGTAGTAGCTGCACGTGACGAAGTACATGAATTCAGAAATCATTCAGAAAATGAGATTAATGAGATACATTTCTGAGAGCATTTCTAAGGGACTGGAAGTCCAATGCTCCTATTTGTTTGCTGGCTTAGCAGGCTGCAGGCGGCTGTATCGTGTTTTTGCCTAACAGGTAATCTTTTTTTTTTTTTTTTTTGAAAGGAGATACTCACCATTCTTATTCAGCCCTGGTCATTTCCTTCACAGATCCTGGTTCTGCTGGACGGTTTTTACACTCTGAACTAGTGTCTGGAAGAAACTCAGCTAAAACCACAGTTTTTGTTATACTGATGACATCAGGTTGGACAGGAATCATGACACCAGTGCTCGCCCTACAGCCATCCTGAGGCATTTTCTTTCTATTTTGGACTGACCTGTTATGACTATGCCTGTGCACATCCCAGTTTGGAAAGGACAGTTCAATGTGACAAGACACTAGGAAGATATTCTGTGTGCAATCCCACTGCTAAGGATCTCTATTGCCTTGATTTGTATAATTTGTGCTGTGAAGYTATGAGGAAGTGGGGACAAGAGACTTAAATCATGCATGAAAAATCATTATGACACTGAGTAAAGGATTGATTTGAAGAATGGTAACCTCTCATCCCTACAGATCACTAAGTAACAAACAGAAAAAAAAACAACATGACTCTGTTCTGTGTTTTTCTGTTATTTTACCATTCTCATGCATGGCAGCTTTATGCCAGTTTATAGACGGGATTTTGTCTCTCTATAATATTAATTTAAAACTTTGCCTAGCTTAAGCATAACAGGTGATCCTCAGACCACAAAATGAGTCTGTGTCATGAGAAAGGGAGTAAGGTTTAGGTGGTTTTGCCTTTATGGGAGTGAGCTGTCACCTATTCCAGTCCTCAGGASTGCAGACCTACATAGTGTAAAACTGCTATCAAGACTAGCCTCTAATAGCTAGACTGATTTTGGGAATCTGATGAACTGGTAGTGGAGATATAAAGAAGGGAGTGTTTCAAGTTACATCACAATGTACTTTCCTGAAACAATGGCAGAAAGTCTTGGCACTGGCTCTCCTTTCATGTTTTGGTTGGAATGATCATCTCTACAGCCATCCAGCAGTCACCAGCCGAAACCCTGCCATGAGCCAGAGAAGGAGGGTGACCAAAGGGGCCTTTATCCCATGCATTAACACCCCCTGATATGGTATATCTCCTCTGGGGCAGGATGAGGAGGATGCCTCGCACCGTGACCATCGCAGCTGTACRCAGCTGTATCCAGCTGTATCCATCCCATAAACCCCAGTGAGGAGCAGGGCCAGAGGGAAATACAAATCCTTCAACAACCCAAGCCGTGCATTCTCTGTGCACAGCCACTGAATTCTTCAGTCCCCAGTGTTATCAGTCACAAAAATAGCCACAATGATTCAAAAAGCTGCTACCTCTGGCTATATATAGGCTGTTCTGCGTGTGGTTCCACGCTGAGCTCTTCACACACATTAACATCCCATTGTGCCGTGCCTGGCAGTGTCAGCATCACCCTCTAGTTAGGGGAAACAGCCCAGGRGGGAGGGCCACAGCCCTGTGAACAGCAGTTCACCTGCCTTCTTGCCCTAGAATAGCAGGCTTGTGAAATCAGTGGGACTTGTCATGGCTACGTCCCCRTGTGCCACCGCGTCTGTGGGATGTGCACTTTGCAGGAGAGGAGCCACGGTGCTGCACGTGGATGGAAACTGCAGTCACYGTCAGAGAGGAGCTGGATGAAGCTCGGATGGCTTTTTGTGAATGGAGCTTGTGACCTGATGACCCACCTCAAGCACAGGGGGAAGAGGGAATGATGCTAAATATGCATTCCCAGGAGCAAACAGAGTGCAAGCTCATCGCTCTCTATGGAATGCACATGCGTGGAGCGGCCCGGAAAGCACCAGACGCTGCTTGTTAAAAATTGGCATCTCTTCAACACAGCTACCAGTGATTTTTCTGTAAAACACATTAAGATTCAGTATAAATGCCTTTATGGATTTCACACCACATTAAAAGGAGTGAGTGATTGACTACATTCCCAGTAGCTTATTTTTCATCCTTTGACAGCTGTTAACCAGACAGAAGCATTATTAGTTCAATTTCTCATGCTGTAAAAATATTTGGATATAGGAATTTGGCCAAAATTTTCCTTCTTGTTTCTGGTTTCCTATGAGAGTTGGTTGGATTGTTTTGACAAATCYGAGAGTGTAGCTAGCACAGCATCTCAGCACAAATGCTGGTTTTAGAGCCAAGCCTCCAGGTTTGCTAAGCACATTTGAAGCTCGGGGTAAAGAGACACAAGCTCTAATTACAGCACTCCTAAGCAAAGTATCAGGGCTTGGATATGCTTTTGCTCTTCACAAAAATAAGTGCTGCTTATTGGGTGTGGGRTGTCTGGTTCAAAAGAAGGATCTCCCTGCCACAGTCAATAGAGGGCATGKGAAAAATTGATATTGAATGCTAATGCTGATTTGAATCTGTTTTTGTCTTGTATAGACTACAGACAGGAGAATATCCTTCCTGASCATTGATCTCTTCAGTCTTATTAAAACTTTTTTTAAAATTTATAAAACTCCTGTTCTGGGTGTCTTCTGGAATTTGCCATCCCTCARGGCAAACTCCTTTGCAATCAAGTGTTGAAATTCCTATAGTGTAAAGCATGAAAAGAAAAGAATTTCCCAAATCCTCTATACCACTGGCAGAGTTTACAGCATCTGCTATGGCCCCTAGGGAATTTACACTACCCAGGCATTATTCATCGTTTCAAGCAAAATGACTGTGCAGAGCAAGGTGATGGTTACACAGCTCCAAAGTGAATGAACTGCACTGCATTTAATTCAGAGGAGCCAACAGCAGAGCCTGAGTATTTCTGAGATGTTCAAGTGTCACAGACAGTTCCACTTCCTTCCTCTGGCTCTGGGCTCCACCAGTTCTGTGACAGAAAACCGAGGGACTTGGTAAATCACAACCATGTCTGAAAGAATTCCTCGTGTTCTGGGAAGCAAACACTTGAAYCCTTCTCAGTTCAGACATCCGAATATGAATTACACAAGTTCACAGAGCACACAGAGAGAAAGTTTTGGACCAACTGTAGAAGCAATTTTAACACCTGCTTTCCTGGAATATGGTTATTTTCMAACCAAGTCTGAGTTTTGAAATGTAAATTCAAACATAATATTACAGGTCAAAGCTAAATTACAAAGTAAGCTCTATTTTTCAAATGTTTAAATCTTTTAAATTTTTTTAATAGGCACACTGGAGACAGGCATATTGCAGGAGAATGGAGCATTTACTGGTAAGCAGCATRAAATATATATTGCAACTTTTAAGTATGCAATTTGAGCATTCTTAGACAATACTAAGCACTTGTTTCTTGTTCCAAGAAAATATTTATAATTTTATATGCAGATATATAATGTTCTATGTAAGCTGGTGGCAGAGAAAATGTATATTTACCTTCACCTCAGCTTTGAGCCAAGTTGTTATATGGTTCAGGAGTTTGCTTTCCACATCATGGGAAGAATTAGTSTATCAGTAAGGAAGTTCTTCCTTGTAGCTAAAAATCTGTAGAAGCTTCATAAAATGAGCAAGCAACAACCAGCCAAGGAGAAAACAAAGCTGTCATGTCCACCTCAATGATAAAGAATATGCTCGCCCTGCAGAGCATTCATATTTCCATTTGCTAGATCAGAAAAAGGTTCTGTTTGTTCAGGAATTCCAAAAAAATGCAACATCCCACACTCCGAGGCTTCCTTCTTGTCCAGAGGCTTTCTGCCAGACTCCGACACGTCCGGGACAGAGCTAGGTCAGGCAGGGCAGGGATGGTGTCCCCAAAAAATCGCCCAACTCTCGCACGTAACAAGTGACAGGACAGAAGAAAGCGGCCTCAGGTTGTGCCAGAGGAGGTTTAGATTTGGATTAGATGTTAGGAAGAACTTCTTCACTGAAAGGGTTGTCAAGCATTGAAAGAGRCTGCTAAGTCGCCATCCCTGCAAGTGTCCAAAAAGGGTGCAGTTGTGTCATTCAGGGACAGGGTTTAGTGGTGAACATGGTGGTGCTGGCTTCACGATCAGATGGATGACCTTGGAGATGTTTTCCAACCTCTGTGACTCTGTGATTCCAATGAGGGACCCCTGAGCACAGAGCGAGGTAGCAGYGTTAGTGCACCAAGCCCAATCTGACTGACCCATGGAGAACCGAGATGAATAAATCCCAGAACATGGAATTGCTGCACGACAACAATTTTTAACTACATGGCAACCCTGTGGCCGGGACCTGAGAGGGTTCCTGTGCCCATCAAAGCACTGTCTCTGTGCAGCACTCACTGGGAGCCCGATGCAGTGCCCACCCTACACGTGGGTCTCCTCTCCCTGAACAATTCAGCTCTTCTTTGCCTCTGTCCCACCTGACAAGGACACTGTGGAGTAGTGAGCCAGGTCACACAGCAAAGTGACTGCTGCCAACTCCATGTATRAGGCATTAGGGCCATTACTCACACAAATTAAGAGAGAAACCTACTTTTAGTTTCCTTGGCTTATTCATATAATTAATTAATATCTCAATCAGCCAAGAACAGGCAAAGACATAACAGTATTTCAGTGCATTCCTTGGGGAAACACTGCACAGAGACAGCACAATTAATTTAGACAAGATCCATTTAGATAGATAGCAAGTTAATTTTAATGGCTAGAAGTAGACAGGAGAACCATTTTTCAGAAAACACCGAGAAAGTCAWATTTCCTTTTCCCTTACCTGTTCTCTGTCTCCACTGAACATGCTTTTGTTTGAAGGCAAAGACAAAGCAGAAAGCACAGCAAAACCTCTGTTGAACTTCTGCAGATTTCTGGGGCATTCAGGCCAGGTGATAGAGCAACTCACTGCTGCTTTACTGGGTAAGCAAATTTKTCCCCCAGCTCACACACTGAAACCATATCAGAGCCTGAAATTACACAACGTCTGGCTTAACTATATTAAAATCAGTTCTCTTATGTCCTCCCTGTATCAGAAAAACAGCTTGTCAGAGCTAAGTCAATTAATTAATTAGGTATTTTTTAGCCTGTCTTGYAGTGATCTGAACATGAGGGCAGGGGGGGAAATAGCAAATAATCCTCACTCAATTTATAAGCAAACTAGGTTACTGTAAAGTTGTCCTTGTCACGGAGTGCCAAAGTGCAGTATGCAGTTCTCGCCTCCTTGTGGGTTGCCATCTGCCATTGCACCTCCCTCTCCTTCCTCTGGCTCCCTGTTGGGGTAAAGTTGATGTCAGAGGCTTTGGCAAGCAGTGGGAAAAAAAAAAATCAAAAATCCTACACTGTGAGTTTTCTACAGGCCAGTGCAGTCTGCTTCTAATGCCTGTGCCTTCAGTCTGTGCCTTCAGGAAATGAAGTTAAACAGAGCTTGTGCGGCTCTCGGGCTCAGCCCCTAAATTGCTGTAAAATAAATGCACTGGGGAGCCTCTGTTCAGCCCAGGAGATCAAAYTGTTGCAGGGAAATGTTCTGCATTCTCGCACCGCACTGCAACGCTCAGTGACTAAGCCACACTGTAGTGAAGCTGGGCTTTTAAAGTTTGAATAACCCATCTTTGGGCATTTAAAAATTGTTTCCAGTGTTTGATTTCAACAACTGCGTCTCTTAACAGCTCGTGGGAGGCTCTTTCTTGCAGTGTGAAGTTCTTCAGCCTGTGTTTGCACAGGTCATTCATTACACTCAAGCACAGATTAGACTCCACTCAAGGAAAATTTCACTTGGAAATTATGAGGCAAAATGGGATCCACTGATTGCCATGGAACAACCAACAAATCAGACCCAGGAAAATATCTGACTTCTGCCTCAACAGTCAGCCTGCATCCCAGGCTGCTTTTGCCAGCATGAAATAAAAATCCTGAGTGTTATTGACCAAGATCACACATTCTCTGAAATACAAAGCAGATTTCAATAGCTATTTTCTGCTATAGCTGACCCCAACTATTGTGTTTGTATGAAAGGAAAATTACCTGATCACAAACAAAGAAGCTGCCTCTGTTTGCCAGAAAATCTCTCCTGTGGCCATCTTAAACCCTCTTCTACATCCAAATGGATATTTGCTTTCCTGACTTTTTTAGAAAAAAAAGAAGCAGGACACAACATAAGCTTGCTAGTTTATGTAGTGTTCATTACAATTTAATTTTTCACTTGAGCAAAACAGAGCTTGAACTTTTGGGGCATGATTTGTTTTGTAAAGACCATGACATCCATGTCAAATAAAAGGTCTGAATGTTGGGCAAAATGGATGTTCAGGAGAAGCTCTTTTATATACGTGGCTCCATCGCTTCATTCTCACATCACAGTGCAACAGAGGGAAATAAAGTACAACGAGTTTTTAGGCAACTCTTGTTATAACCTATATTCCAATCTATTTTAAGTTTGTGAAGATATAATTTTAAATGAAATAGACATGTCTGACTCTTTGGAGTTAAGCAGGCAATTAATAGAAACCAGTGCAATCCAAGCACCCTGACTCACGTTCCCAGAGGCAAAGAGCTGCTGTGGCTTAGGATGCTCTATTTTGCAGATTAGTTCTCTCACGGCAGTGTCAGCAATAAAATATTTGCACCTCAGCCACAGCGATGCCAAAGTAGACATATCACGGAAAATTCATCTTCAGCAGAGGTTTAAACCAGTATGCCTGCACCAGACCAGGAATGTTTTCTTTTTCCAGCTCCTCTACAGAAATGTTATTTCTAGGCAGTGGGGCAAAGATGACATCTGGGCATAGCAGGACTGGATTTGTCAGAGCTTCTCTCTAGGTGCTGTGCAGCCAGTGGGTGCAGGAGTGGGTGTCAGCATCCATGGCAGGATGTTTCCTCAGGTCCCTGCTCAATATTTCTGTCAGAGAAGGGATTAGCAAAGAAAATAAAGGTTTTTCCCCTCAAGTTCACTGAATGACTGTCCATTTTTCCACACAAAAGGCAGCATTTAACGCCATCATTGCACTGAAAAGGAATATTCTTGCATGAACCCTCCCATAGAAGTGGCTTATTTTATGTGAGGTGTAAAAAGATTTCACRCCAAGATAAATTAACAATTATTTGCCATGATGCAGCAACCTTTCTCCTTTCAGAGTCATTCATGAAGCTTTACCCTGGGCAATATATATAGATCTATCTGTCCTGTGGCTATAAGTCTTCACACAAATCTGCCAGGCATTCAGCTCTAATACCCTTCACATRAGGCTACTGGTTCAGCCTGTATCTATTGCTTAATCAATGAGCAATAAAACTSCAGCCGCTGCCAAACTGCTGCTTCAGCTAATAAAGGCTTGGTGTGCTTTGCCAGAGTATCCTAATTACTAATAATGAAATCATGGAGGTAGATCTGATATATTTGGAAGTCATACTTYTTTTTTTCTTTTACCAGAATGGAAACTCAGTAAATCCTGGAGTTTTATTCCTCACTGAATTGTTCTTTAATTGGACCTGTTTGCTTCAGCTGCTTTTTGTAACTGCTGCTCTCCCTCTGCTCAGTGTAGGGGGAGATCTTTAACATCACCACCTACGGGGCTGTAGCACTTTCTGCAGCAGACTACAAGACATTGGCATCCAACCCTGGATAGAGACAGGTTTAATACCCATCCTTTTGTCCCAGTGGGTTAGAAAAATGGACTGGTGGTGTTGTGCCTTTTGTGGACTGATAAAGACAATAGCAGCAGRCTTGGTTTGCACCAGTAGCAGACTATAAAGGGACTGGCAGCAGTCTCATAAACTCAAGAGCAGTAACAAATATCAATAATTTGTCATGTATTTCTGTTCCCTGTGCCTCTGCCTTACAGAGACCACTGAGCTGAGCTTGTGCATACTACAGAAATCTCTGGCCGGGCCGTAAAAGATCCTTGGACCTTAGCCCACAATAATAAGAGTAACAGAGACAATATGGGGAATCTGCTCTGAAACAGTTCAATTCCCATCTCCTGAGGTCCTGAAGATTAAATAGCTACTGGAGAGTCAGAAGCACTGCAGATCWGTTGAGATAGGTAAGCAAATCTGACCTGCAAGAAGCGGTTTCTAAAGGCGCTTCCAGAAAGCCCTCCATGGAAAGAACTGCAGCAGCACAGAGGTGAGGGTTCTCACAGAAACACTGCTCAGGGGCTGAGGGCAACAGACTGATCTCCCCATGAGCCAGCAGGCAGAGATCTTATGTCACTTGCATTTCCATGGTTTGAAAATATGCAGATAGCTAGAATGCCTTACAACAAAAAAAACAATTACCCATAGTAACACCCTTAATGGCTATAGCAGGGAAATGATGTTCATGAGAATTTCCCTGTGTCAGTGTCCATCCTGCTGCCCCTTRGGGGTAGAAATCTCCCTGCAGTGTGTAACACACAGATTTCTTTTTAAAAGCCTGATAAAATGTTTTTTAATTGGTGGATGAATTATATACTTTATAACGTGGTGTGCAAACGTTAGGACACTTCACATGTAATTTCCAGTCATGCTCTTTAGAAATACTTTATTCCCAAATGCCTGTTTAGTTCTTTGCAGAGTTTGCAGATGTAAATGGGGTAAGTGGAATAGCTGCTGCTCTGCAGTTTGGGCAAGGCCTGGATCTCAGGGCAAGGTTTGCAGGAAGTACCAGAGGTAGAGTAGTTAGAAGAAGTGCATACACTRTATATATGCAGCCCAAGGCTGATCTTTGTGCATATTGTGATGTTTTTTCATAGAATGATAGAATAGTTTGGGATGGAAGGGACCTGTCTTCCACAGGCCCTAGTATAGCCTCTGGGAGCACCTATTCTGTGATCTTTCCAGGTACAGAGGTGAAGATGACAGGTTGTAATTCCCCGGGGTTGGTAATATCCTTTTTTAAAATGGGTACAATGTTTCCCTTGTTTCAGTCTTTATCTCAACCAGTGATTTCTCTCACTTTTACCCTTCTGAGTCTCCACCCCATCCTGCTGGTAGGGGACTGAGTGAGCAGCTCCATGGGGCTTAGTTGCCAGTTGAGGTGAAATCACCACAACCTGTAAAATAAAATTGTACTACATAGAGAATGTATAAGACAAATTTTTTGCTATCTAGCATAGTGAATACTCAGGAGAGAAATAAGCAGGCTTTATAAATACTATCAAACTGACAGTACAAGTGAAAGAAGGGAATTATTTAGTTGCAGAAAAATAGCAGGTCAAGAAGAAAGGCCCTCAAGCTAAGGAAAGTTTAGATTACAAAAAGGTCTTCATGGAGCAATTAGATGGTCATATGTAAATATCTAAAAAGAATTGGAAAATACACATTTTCATTCTTTAAAAGTTGCCATTACAGTAAGTGTGTCACAGCAAACCCCCAYTGGAAATTGCCTGCAGTAGTGCAGAATGAGATACGCTCTTGGTTCATGGAATTAATAAAGGCAGCTAATTGGGAAATAGCTCTGAAGCTTGAGTCRTCCTGTACCTGCAGTTTTACATCTTTTGCAAAGTAGACATAAAAATGCTAATATGTAGTCAGAATAAAATATCATTATTCTGGCTGCAGTGAGCTTCACACTTATTTTACTGTGTTGTCAATTTCTGCATACAGCAGTATCAAATCCACTTTTCTTGCTGTAGGTATTTAAGTGCAGTTTGAAGTAAACAGAAAATGTCTTTCTTTGTCAGAAGGCCAGACTGTCCCTTAGATACATGGAACAGGACTGAGTGACCTCAGTTCTGACACTGGTATCTATCCTTTTACATACATTATTCCCCTCCCCAGTGAAGTGAATAATAGTTTTCCCCTTTTACACTTATTATGGATCACATGCCAAAGGTATATGATGTGGTTTACTTTGGAGTATTTTCATTAATATCTGCAATGTAATCAGTGAAGTCAACAGCACTCTAGAAACCGGGACACAGTCTGATCTAAATAGCTTTATTTGACAATAGAATAAAGAATTGGAATGGATTCACATTTGCTAATTTGTTTTCTCCACATGGACAGCTCTTCTTGTTGYAACAGCACTTCAAATATAATGCATTTAAATGGTTGCTGTGTTATAGCTTTTCCTGTTTTTCAGAGAAAAAGCAGTTGATGTTCTTTTCTAAAAAAGAAAAAGAGGTTAAGTGTGATTTTAAGAAGAAAACCATTTTTTTCATAGCAAAATAATTTTAAGGCAGGCCAACCTTGAGTTCAAGCTAATTGGTAAGATTCCTTCAAATTACTTATGGATTGTCACTGTCAAAAATCTGTTTCTTTACAGTAGCATGACATTTTCCATCCCCTAAGTTCTCACAGGAACAAAATKTTGAAGACAGAGCTTTCAGAAAGCCTGTAAAATACATGTCTAAAATGTGGCTATAGTCCTGAACTATTTTTCAGAACTAGAAAGTATAATACTGTAACATCAGGCATTTCACGTTAGCAGTGACAACTGCTCAAACCAGTTCCTYAAAAGGCTCAGAACTGGGAGTGATGAGGACTGGTTGAATTAATTGGCTCTGGAAAATTCCCAAAGGCTTTCATTTGTTTCTCATGCAAAAAAAGATAAAACAACCATTCCAGCTTTCCTGCATTCATGGAAGATAAATATATGTAGAGTTTCTCCTGCTTTGGAAATGTTTTTGGGGAGCATATTCTACAGACGCATAAAGTACCAGACACTGCACTTACTCCACCTTTACGCTGATGTGAATAAAATCTGGAGGGTCTCCTCAGGATAAAGCCTGTCTAAATGAAACCCAGCATAAAGCCTTAGAAAGTCTCTCCACCCATTTAACTCATGAGGCCAATTTTCTAAAAATGTTCAGTTCACATTAGTCAGTGTATTGTTCTAATAAATAATTCCTTAATTGCACTCATTAAAAGTCCTAATGAATTCACAACATTCTATGAAAGACTGAAAGTTAATACATATTTCAGTCATATGGAGTTCAAAAATAAGAACATCCTGAGGACACTGTGGGCATCCATCAAATGAGTTCAGAAAGATAAATAAGGGCATGTATCATTATCCACTTAAATGCCACAACCCCATCTGTAAACTAATGAGAAYTCATTACAAAGATACTAGAGAAAAGCAGATTACCTTGGATTTATGGAAAGGTAAATCTGGTTTTGCTTATTGTCTGTTTGCTTGTTTTCAAAGTCCTTACAAATGAACAGCCATCACGTTTTTTTAATTGTGCTTTTCCGAGAGTTTCCTCCTCTCTGTGAAGTTGAAAAGATTAATATTAGAAACCTGATTAAAATCCAACCGAATCCATTGATCTGCTTTTTGAAGCCCCTGAGCTTAAGGCAGGGATGCTTCTTCATTTGGATTCTCACACAAACTTAACAAGTATCACCTGGTCACGTAGGAGAAGATTTTCAAGTGACCACTGATTATAGATTCCCTTTAACATGTATGATTTTTTTTGAAATGTTTTGCACTGATCTGAGAATTATGAAGAAGGCCTGGAAGAGACTGTGGTAGGGTACACATAAAATTGGGACAACTAGCAACAATATCCTGGAATTGTAGAATTCTTATTGCTGGAAAATAGCTCTAAGATCATTGAATCCAACCATTAACTCAGCACTGTCAAGCCCACCACTAAACTATATCTCTAAGAGCCACATCTGCACATTTTTTAAAAACTYCATGGATAGTGACTGCACCACTTGTCTGGGCAGYCTGTTCCAATGCTTGATTACCCTTTCAGTGAACAAATTTTTCCTAATATCCAATCTAATATGATAGCTAGAGAAAAGATGCAAACATAAAYGAGTTAGGAGTCCAGTGTGAGGTGGCAGGCAGCACCAGCACTKCTCAGAGCATCCAAGCCCTGCACCAGCATTTCTCAATCCGGGTTCAAATAAAAAGTAAGTGGTTTTGCAGTAAAAATTCTAGCTCCCCATTTKATCAGACACTGGAAAGGACAATCTAAAGCAGGATGCAGATGARCATGTGAGTGAAGAGGGGAGGTGTAGGGAATGACATTTTTATTTTCTTTCTGCCCTGTCAGGGCTCRCATCTTTACATTAATTGCTATCATGAAATATGAATTTCTTTTGAGAGAGACTTGCTGAACTCTATGGATTGTTTTGGTATCTCAGGCCAGGAAGAGGAGTGTGATGCCCTCTGAGGCAAGTGAGTGTGCCTCTGAGGCAGCTGAATGTGTTTGTGTGGGAAACTGGGGATGTACAGACAACTATAGATGTCAGAAAGCCTGTCCACCACCCTCTGTGCTGGTAGAGGTTCTGTGTTCATACAAGAGCCCCCTGTTGGACAGGAGCTCCTTACCACCTGGATGCTGTAAGGTGTCCATCAAGRTCTGTCAGAGTAAACCTCATTTCAGTAATCCTTGCTGACACACAGTTAAAAACATTAAAGCACTGATATAAATTGCAGCAGTCTGGCAGCTGCTGTAAATTGTATCCGAGTTGGGCTGGATCAGGAAGATCCACATTCTCCTTGAATTCTGCTCTTTCTTATACCAGGAAGAAGCTCTAATATTTGCTCTTATTCTTCTGTCTTAAATAAAGGTATMATGGCACCAAGAAATAAGACAATATACATTTGACATGAAGCATGGAAACCCTAAGCCAAGGCAGGTTCTCCTAGTCAGGTCTCAACCTGTACCTGTTTCCCACTTGGTCATGACTACAGTCAGTCCTCTCCCTCTCCCTCTCCCTCTCCCTCTCCCTCTCCCTCTCCCTCTCCCTCTCCCTCTCCCTCTCCCTCTCCCTCTCCCTCTCCCTCTCCCTCTCCCTCTCCCTCTCCCTCTCCCTCTCCCTCTCCCTTTCCCTCTCCTCTCCTTTCCACCCCACACTGAGGTGTCCTGTTGAGAAAGAGGGCAACTCAGCAGTTCAAGTCCTCATCAGTGAACAGAAATTTTGCTGCTCTCTGTTAAGGTTTGCTGTACATGAGGAACAAATTCTTTTGCCTGCAATATTCTGGCAGTGAGTATTTTTTGCAGATTGATTAAATGCTTCAGCTTTGCTCAGTCTATTAATCTCAGCARCCATTTATTGCTCCATATACTACAGTGCGTTGGGGATTATCTCTTAAGCACTGTGTGTAGGAAGCATGCAGCAGCAAGATACAAATCTTGTGTCTTGGAAAGGCTTCTCTGGAAATAAAGAAAAGCAGCTGTCAGTAAAAAACAGGATGGTTTGGCACTGAATGCCTCAAACTTTTGTCATCAATGCTGCAAACTCCAATGTCCTGCATCACTTAAGTAATCCTAGCTCAGAATCTGTGGGTTAGCATAAGGTACTGCTGCTGCTACACCCTTTCTTGTCTGGTAATTCCCATTGATACCTGACCCAGTGGAAAAGGGACTTGGAATGTTRCAAACCTCCTAGAACAACATGAGCAATTGCAGCTGTGTGTTGGCTGGAACATTCAGCCTCTTAATCCAGTGAACCCTTATCGCTTCTTTCCAGTGTTGCAGGTATTGCTATCCTGCATATTAAGCATATACTTAAAGGTACTAAGTGCATCCTAGATATATCCTTGCATATATCAACTATGTTAGCAGTGAGATTACCAGCATGAATAAACCAAACTTCTCACTTTATCCTGAGCTTTTAACTGACTTTTTTCTTCTGTTGTGCAAAAACTGATACGAAGCTAACATTTGTAACAGTGGAGCT
Source organism: Malurus melanocephalus (assembly GCF_030028575.1). Lineage (NCBI taxonomy): Eukaryota > Metazoa > Chordata > Aves > Passeriformes > Maluridae > Malurus > Malurus melanocephalus. The sequence continues at coordinate 1,216,435 of NW_026623278.1, forward strand.
ATGCCAGGCCACAGCAGCAAAGGATGGGCTCTTGGCTGTTCAGCCACTATTGCTGACTTTRAGACATCATCTGTAACTCTCTAAATCCATTCCTTGGTTACTTGCTCTTAATATTTGATTGTCATTCATTTCAATAATGTAAAAACAAATAAGCACATACATCAGGATGAATTCACACTGCATGGAGTTCACACTATAGTTAACCAGGTTGTGTTTACATTTCTAGTTGTTGGAAAGGGTTTGTATAGTACTTACTTTTTTGAGAGCTTGATACACATTGAGCAATGAGGCACAAGGACAGAGAGAAAAGAGTGTGGCCATAGTGTTTCAATGATCCTTGCTTTCTTCCTGCTCTGTTTATCCTGCTCTAACACATTGGCATTTAGATGTTTTGTCTATTTATGCTCATCTTTTCTCCCTTTGTGCATTCCTGAGTCCTTTGACTCATTGCCTCAGTAACCCATAAGAATGTTTTGCCTACCCTACCTCTTCTGATGGACACATCTTCCAGACTTGAACCCCTTGACTTTTGGGAAATGATAGAGTGGAAGACAGAAAATAGTTTTGAGRCCAAACATTGCATGAGAAGGAGGATTTACAGGGTGATTGGAAGTCCTTTGAAAACAACACAGACAAGGTCAGCAATTCTCAACACTTGGCTGGGCTACAGAGTTTCGTGACAATCTGGCAGTGACATGGCAAGAGTTTAGGAWGTGAAGGAGACTATGATGCCTTCCAAGAGCACAAAGAGCAATTCTCTGTCTCCTAGAATGGTGACATGCTTTCCACTGACCCCAACTGGGCTCTCAGCCCTGCAGCTCTGCTACCTGAGCATTTGGGTCACCAACATTGCCATCCTTGTGTTATTGCTTCCTTCTGAATCTTCAAAATGCTTCTTGACCATAGTCAAGCAAATCCCCCAATTGCTCCTATTTCCCTGTCCAAAAAMGCCCCAAATGCATATCCCATCATGTGTGTATTTGCCACTCAGCTGGCTTCTCTTTCTCAACAGTGACCTCAGTTCCCCATGCCGCTTATTCTGGTCCTCATCATACCAAATTGTTTTTGGGTTTCTTAAAAAAAACTAATTTTATCAAGAACTACCCATGTATGATTAGATGAGGCGGGTACTAATGCCAAAAAATAGTGCTGGCTTTTTGCATCACCCTGTTAATTCGGAGTAACATTTTGGAACAACTTTATTGAAATAGGAATCAGTCTTAGATTTTAACACAATTAATTTTCTTTCTTTTCCATCCATTGGTTCAGTGATGATGGAGGRAGAAATTCAACTTTCAGTCACTTTCTTTCTTGTCCCAAATGTATAACTCTTTAACTCTTTTTGTTTTAAAATCCTTCTCTTTTATTTGACAACAGCCAAAAATGAATTTTTCTTCCTTTTCCTTTCCTATGTGAGCAGGAGCCCTGAGCGTTTCTGCCTTCACCAATGCATTTTAAAGCTTTGTGTGGTGGTTASACCCAGAAGAGAAGCAAGCAATGCGCTTGTACAAGTGCACAGAGCTCCCATGGTCATTTCTGAGGCAGAGCAGCCAGAGTGGCACACCAAAGAGCAAGTGCTGCAGTGAAGTTTCTCACAGCAAGGTAGGGTTCCCCTTTCTCCATTCCCATGCCAGTGACCCAGCATGAACCTCAGTAGTTTCAGGGGTCAGAGAAGATTATCTGTGGTAAGAAACGTGACAATCTGCAGAACTGCATATCTCCAAGATTTCCCGTGATTTTGAGCACCACCATRGGTCATTGATAGGGATGAAGGGGAAAAAAACCCCAGCAAGTAAAACAAATTTGAAACCCCTGACCCCTTTTTAGTTTTGTCAATTCAGCACATGTAACATCCCTTTGAGGCATCAGGCTTAACCATTTCACAGTTTAACTGAACTGAAAAGAAAAAGGTGAAACAAAGTTCAAGGATCTCCTGGGAGTCTACAACTCTCTGATAAACAGAGTGATTCTCAGACTAGAGAAAGTGAAGGACGAGTGGAAGTCAAAGGAATAAGAGCAAAGAGAGGAACTTATAGAAGTGCTTAAGGCAAAAAGGCTGTTTCATTCTGACCTGGCAGCTGCCAGAAAACAACTGTGAGATAACAGAGCAGAGTCTGGCCATAACAAGGAGGGCAATTAGTGGCTATAGAGAGAGTGGCAGCACAGGGGCATTATCAATAGGTCATTATTATTACTGTTAAGAACAGCACTCAAAGCCTTGCCATTCTCTTTGCCTCAGTCTGACAGAGACAAAATTGCTCCCAAAGGTGCTGTGAATCTGATAGAGACCTTCAATAGATGGAGATCCCCAAAAGAAAGATTGTTCACCAAGACACTAAACCAAACCACCTTAACTTTCCTCTTTTCAGATTAAAAAATTGTACAAAATAGTCTCAAAAATGTGTCAATGCACCTTTGGTGATAATCGTTTTGATGCACATCAGGGACAACAGAATCTTTTTTTACCTACTTAGTGAAGATGATTGAGATTGTTTACTGATTGGGCAYCTTCTACATTTTTCTCATCAGCTGTTTCTAAAATTCATAATAAATCCACATAAGTAAAGAAAATAAACAATTCCAGAAGGTAAAGTATCCACACTGAACGCAGTTTGAAATAAAAGGGCAAAATCTCACTGAGGAAAAAAAAAAACTGGACAATGCACAGAAAACCTTTCTGGGTGTGTTGGTGAGGGATCTCACACAGATCATCCACATTGTGCTACAGGTAAAMAATGATCAACATTCCTGAAAGCACACACAGGCTGCAAAATGATCCCTCTAACCCATCATGCAGAACCCCTTGCTCCTGGTGGGCTGGTGTGCACCATCCCATTTTAATACTCACACAGAAACACAGAGCATACAAAATTAAAGCTTTGCAACTTACAGTTTCCAAACAATATTTAAAAATCCTGTTCCCTCTTCATGGCAGCTGTGCCAGGCATTTCAGATTGCATGCTGCTGGTAACTGCTGCTCAGGAAAACATCTCATGACCTTTCAGACTATCCTGAAAGTCTTCAAATCTCTGTTGAGCAGCCTTGAGTTGCAGAGCATTAGATTATTATTCCCACGGAGAAAACCTACAATCCTACTGCAGTTTCCTCAATAAGAGTGACATAGGGTTGGGGTTTTTACGTCCAAGGAAAGGTTTCCTTCATGTTGGCAAACTTTTGAACATTGTGAATTTCCCGTGCCCTTACTTCAAGAAAAATAGCCTTTGACAATCTGAAGTCAYTCAGCCATCACTGGTCATCCCAATTCTGCTGCAAAATCCCCTCTTCTRCCTGTATAGGGTAAATCAGTAGCAACTAAGATGATGGATACATTTAGCAGACATAAAGCCAAAGTATGACACACTGGGGAAAGGYTGAGGTGCTTATTATAAATGGATTTTTTTAGTTACCAGTTTATTAGGGACTTTTTAAAAGTCAGTGAGCATGTAAAGAAGAGTGATTTATTTGATATAGCATGCTATGATTGCCAAAGTTTTCAGCAAGCCYCTCAAAGAAGTGAAGCCTCCTGAGCATAAAGGACATGTCCTAATGAACTGTCTTACACACACATCAGTTAAAGGATGGGAGTGAAAAACAGGAAGACATGGCCAGGTTTTGCAGCAGAGGTTGGTTATGAGAGACTACAATGGAAATCTACGCAAGGGCTYGTGCTGTACCAGAGGTTTACAAGTTGTGTAGCAAAAGGGCAGAGAGTGAGGTTGCGATATCTGCAGAGGAGCGTGCTCAGAGTAAAGCTGACTGTGAAGATGTGCCCAAGGACTCTTCTTGTATTTTAATTGGTGACAAAATAGCACACGAAACAGCGCGAATGCATACAGTGTGAAGCTGATACATTGCTACAATGTAACACTAGTTATATGAACAATAGCTACATAGTCACGGGACATAAATTAGTTCTTTCCACACAGGAAAGTGGATTTGGAGCAATTTTTCATATTTGAAAAGACCAAATTGCATATTAAGCATTGTGAGAAAGGGAGCAGAGGAAAATAACAGTAAAAAAAGTCATACAGTTGTAAAAATCTATCATGCGTTCCCATCCTGACTATAGCACATAATTCTGGTCACTCACTTTCACAAAGAGCACGGGAAGGAAGGAGAAAGCTGTCAGAACAATAAATGCATAGAGTGGTTCCCATATGATGGCAAATTAAATTCTATGGGAAGTTTCAGATTCCAAATGGTTTGTGAAAGGTGAGCAGGGAACAGTCTTTCACTGTTTTTCTCAATTCAATAGTCAAAGGGTTTCAGAGCTCTAATTTCTAATATAGAAAATGAAAGGTGTTTCTTTTCCATTCAGAACTGAATGATGAACCTTAATGGCAGAGGATATTCTGCAGGTGAAAAAAACTTACACCATTTTTAAAAGGAATGACGAAGTTAATAAAAAATAGATCTGTTGATGTAGTTTAAAAGGGTAGTCTGCATACAGTCTCCATTGGGGGAGAAATTCCTTACAAGGTCTTTTTCAACATATGTGCCCTATTTCAACATCTTAGATACACAGTATTGAGCTGGCCAGACCTTTCACCAGAACTACCACAGAAGTGCTCCTATTCTTGCATTCACTGGTCTTGGGAAGAGCCATACTCAATGTGAAGTTTTTCAGAGATAAGTGACAGTTCCTAGTTTTTGTTTCCGTACTCTGCTGCTGTGGAGTTTTTCCTAGTGCAGGTCTCTGGAAGGYTTGAGTCAAGACTGAAATAGGGCAGGTGAACCGGGGGGTAGTGGTACAACTCGGATAAACTTTGAGGTCCCTTCCAGACCTTTGGTTTGGCAAGCTCCAGTGCAGATAATACAGAAGATGCTGATGTCATTTTCTGACTACTCAGGAGCACGGGATCTGGGAGAATATGTCCTATATCTATCCACATCAATCACTTTTTTTGTCCTGAGTCCCAAATTCAGAGTCAGACAGCAATGAGCTCCTGTGGCAAAAGACAGAGCATGGTGCTTTTACACTTTACAGGATACAGAAAATGCAGATTTACAGTGACCAATAACAAAACATGCTTTTGATTCCAGTGACACAATCCCAAAATACCCTATGTCCCCCATCAGTACTGAGGAACATGAAATTCTAGCCCACAGCTCTGAGAAAGTGTTTTGAAAGAAAACACCGCCACAACAAAACAATTACTTACAGCAAGATAAAAGTCCTGTACTTCTTTATCTCTACTCATTCCAGAGCAGATAATGTGAAGCAGTTAAAGAGAAGCATCTCATTTCACTGGAAAGCCTCTCATATGGAGAAATCCTGAGTGTGAAATTAACCTGTGGAGTTCTTTTAATTCTAAAATTTTCCCTCATCACACAGTTGCCCATGAATCTTAAGGCCATCTAATTGCTTTTGTGATCATCATACAGACAGTAAAATACTGTAGAGACAAYTACATTAGAAAAAGACATCCACTAGAAAAGACATCCTCTATATAGGTGTCAGGACTGCACAMAGCCAAGGTTTGTACYGTACTAAACTTGTATATTGGGAATACATGGGGCAGTACCCAAGACAGCAAATCTATTCTAGTCTTAAAAGACAGACAGATCATACTGCAGGAAAAAAGGGTACAAAGGAGCCATCAAATTTCTTTGGGGCAGCTTCTAAATATTCTTCTGTGTGAATGAGGTGATTAATGGTCTTGTTATTTCTCCCTACATTTCAGTAGATCTTGTGGTTGATAACTACATTTTGTTCTCCATTAAAATGGCAACCCTTTGCTAAAATCTTTGCTGGGTTAAGGGGTCAGACAAGCAACATTCAGTGGGATTGATCTCTCCAGTGTGTTCAAAAGCATCTCCAGGATTGCCCAAAAAGGCTGTTTTGGGATAGAAAAGCAGACCACATGGAGGAAGAATCTGTGGAACCCATGGCATTATCTGAGCTGGACTGCTATAAACCCAGAGTACAAGGCTAAGGTTACCTCCATGCTGTTGTGCCCATGTCACTCAGGTGGCRTGATCATATACATTCATGCCAATAATGCCAACTCAGCAAACCACCAGGTGCTGCTGCCTGTTACTGAAAGTACTAAATCCCTCTTATTTAGCAAGGACTCGATTTTGCTGCCTTAAATCAAGGCAATAATAGCTGCTGCGTTACTTTGAAAAGAACAGTTTACAAGTGGTTAATCTGACGAATGTGGTACAAACCCTAATAACCTTTTGCCAGCTGTGTGCTGCACTAACAGTTGATTAAAGTAATAGCTGATAGGAAGGTTCTGAACACTGAAGAACAGGAAACCAAAATTGGTTTAAGCATGTACTTTTAGATGGTAGAGGAGTGCACAGACACAGTGTCACTGTCCCTAGGCTGAGAGCACAGGCAGTGACACTCTTCTGGCCCCAGCTTTGTCACCTAAAGATGTTGCTGTGGCTCCCCATGTAACCACCCACTGTCACAAGAGTCCCATCCAGCTCATCACCAGGTGCAGTCAAATAAGTGAGCGTTTCTCAATSTTTTGGTGTAAAGTCCCCAAGGCTAGCATAGCCCAGTTTCAAACCAGCTGCATGCAGATGCCCTTGCCTGGGTGAGTCTGAGGAGCCCCTTTGCTGGGTTTGCTCCCAGGTGGGAACTTCCAACACCAAAGTAGTGGTGTCCTGGTAAAGAGAGTCATCTGCAAAGAGAGTGTGGCTCAGCTCTGCCTGCAAATCCCACAGTCTCTGAGAGATGCAGCACTAGCAGCACACTGTCTTTGTTTAGGGGAGGAGGTGTGTAGGAGCAAGCAAGCATGACCAAAATAATTCAGTGCATTAATTCATAAASTGGACAAATCCCYGAAAAGTGGTGCRTGCACAAGAAGATTCTCAYAGCTTTCTGTCAACTCTGCCTTTCYTGCCAAGTCTGTCACTATTGGATATTCATGATTTAATTCAGCAGTRTTTATTTATTTATAAAAGTTCTGCAGGTGATAAGGAAGGATATAACTTGCATGAAYGCTCAATACCATCTATCTCTACCCAAGAATTAGCATTCATATTTAAGCAGATCAGTCTTTAAATCATTTTTGTTAGTCTATTTGAGGTCTGATCCTTTAAAAAGTACCTTGCCTTTGTCAGCCTGATGAAGACTCTGAGAGTTATAACTTTTTAGAAAGAGATCACAGAAYAACATGACTTAAACAATATTCTGAAATCTGTGGTCCTATGTAGCTCAACTTATCCAGGTAAGCTGTGCTAAGGTTTTGTGATTCCAGTAAGAAGTGGACTAATACTAACTTAAGCCAAACATTATTAAATCCTGTTATTTCTTTCCTTTTCCTATTACCTAATTTGTAACTCACACTGGGTAGTAACCAAAGTTCCTGCTGGGAAATTTTTTGAGTGGGTTTTCTTTGCAGCCCATTTGCTTTTTTATAGATTTGGGGCTAGATCTGCCAGACAACTTTAAAAGGCTTTTTGTAAACATGTTATCAGCCACCACCTCATGTTTAAAGATGTGATTGATTTGAAAAGGACTGTCATTTCAACAGAGATCTCAGTTTGTCAAACATGGAAAAGTTTGTTTTCTTAAGATACAATAATCTGATAATAATTCCAGAAGTGGTAACAGTGAAAAGGTTAAATTAACCTGAAATAATTATATAATAATTATAATAAACATATATTACATATTATATAATAAGTATTATATCATATAATATAATTTGTGTCACTTGATCAACTGACACAATGTCTCAGCCTTATTTTATCACACTGGAGTATTGAGACTTCTGTGCCCAAACTCTGTTATGATTTCTGGTGTTTTGTGTASTCATTTGTTAAGGTTACTCAATCTGTTTGCTGTCTTGCAAGGCTCTGGCTCTGTGTTATTAATATTGGGCCACTGCAGCACATGAGAGAAGAAAGCCGATCGGTATCAGGGAGGAAATTACATTTCTGCCCAGTTAGCTGGAGCACCCAACACATGATTCACACTGATGACATTTTATGCTGCTTCTCTAAGTTATTCCTCATCCAGTACCGTGCTTAAGAGGACAGTAAATACCTGACCTGGTAAGCAGTTTGTGCAAACAAAGTTATCCCTTTGAAACTTCTAGAACAAATCTGAAACTGTCAGTGAGTTGTCCWACTTCCATGCCTTTCATCCTCCAGCTGTGGCACTTCAATTCCCAATTGCCAAGTACCTAGGGCCTCACATGATTTCTCTTGGAACCACAACTTAAGACAATTAGTCCTCAAGCCTTTAAAATCCATCTGYTTTACTATTAAACTGATAAACTGTGAAGTCCTACCCTGTTGTGTATAATCTCCTTCCTTGAGAGCAGTTCAGCTGATGCACCACAGAGGCTGCCCAGCTCCAGGTTTGTGAAACACACACTAAGAAACACAAAATGTGTGTCTTCTGTGACTCACTGCTACTGGACCAGGGCTGCCATGGATCTGTGAATAATGTAGGAGTTCACAGATAAGCAGAGCTTTATAATAATGCCACTGCTGATCTTCCAGGAGAGGCAAAACTGAACTGTACCACAGTTCTGGTATCTCAAGCACCATGTCTCCATGAGACACGAAAATATCAGGGGTGTTTTATAACTTTCAGCAAACAGGCTTAAACAGAAGCTAAAAAAAACTGGGACTTGCTTTCACATCATCACTGGGACTGGTAACAGTAGAATTCTCATTGATGACATTGTCTTCTAGCTGACACACTGCATATCATGGCATTGTGACAAAACTTGTTACCATTCATGGTTGAACTCATGGCTTAGGGAATCAGCATAYCTGGAGGTAGGAAATACATTATTATATCAACATCTGAAGGTATCTTTCTCCTGTAGCCTAATGTTAAGTGTCTGTGGTGTTTCCTCCACAAAAGAGACAACGGTCACTGTAGAATGCAGCCTCCACTATTTAATGTGTTCAAAAGCTGAAAAGGAAAGTGAATACTGACCTAGCTAGAAGACTATCAGCACAGTTTACTCACAGCTACACACTCCCTTATCACTAAATGGGGCTGTCTCTCCATTTCCCTCCAGTTCTCCTCACTGTAGTTTAGTGTCCTGTGAACACTTGAGGGCTGAAATTAAATATATTTTTTTATTGTTTCTGAAGTATGCACATGTTRGTCAACAGATTTCCATCTTATACGTGTTGTCTTTCTACTATTGCTATTTCCCAGTTTTTTTGCTGACATCATTTTCTGATTATGCTTTGGGACCTGTTTTTAACACCATTACATGGCCAGAACAGGTCCTAGGAAGGAAGCCCAAGGAAAGTGATCTCACTGATGCACAAACACCCAGATGAGATGTGGCTACACAAATACAACAGCGTAAAACTTTTAACAGTGTAGAAACTATTGATACCGTACATAAACCTTTGACATCTACACTTATGCTGCCAACTCCTCATCACCCAGTAATGTGGAGTTGGGAAACTTCAGAAAACGGAAGAATCCAACCCCATCTTTCGCTGATAACAAATGAGATAATACTGCTGCTGCCAAATTTAACCTTCAYGATCACAGGTTCAACTCAGCTGTCCAGGCAACACTTCCCTCATTTCTCCTTCTTCCATAATAATGTACTGGTTCCCAGAGTAAATGAAAGAAGCCAGCTCAGCTCTAGAACAAGGATAACCATCCTTGCACAGCTCTCCAGCAGATCCAATGAGCCCAGCAGCAGCTGAGAGTTCAAGGCACAAACACGTGTGGCTGCAGAAGATGCAGCAAGATTCTAGTAAAATTTGTTTGGCCCCAGCACCCTATGAACATGGCTATTGTCATTCCAGAGAAAAGCTGGCTTTGGATGCAATCTAGTCATGTATATTTCTCCCTACTTTTCCACTAATGACCTCTACAAGAATTTCAAAGAAAGAATAGAGGGGTCTTGGAATYCCTGGAGGGGTCTAGGACTTGGAAAACTGGGAAATCCAGCAAGGGAGAGCTGAGAGGTGGCAGTGGATGAAGAGCTTCAAGGTGACACATTTCAAGGAGAGTTCACTGTGGGGAAAGTAAAAAATTTCAGGTGTGGTTACACAGAAAAGAAAAATAGCATTTGAAAATAAAAGAAAAAAGGGAAATGGAAACAAATATCTGTAAAATGTTGATTTGTAAAACATACAAAAGGAAGAGTGTGAGAGAAGAACACAGGGACCTCTCTTCTCCTATCAAACAGAGATCTCCTTTCTGCCTGACAGAAAATACAAAAAGGTTAAAGTGCTGCTATCAAGGAAGAAACATTTGTTATATTTTCTTTTCATTCTGGTCCCCTACTATCAAATATTCTATTTCATTCGTTTTCACTAATTCAATGAAGTGCAATTATTATTTGACTTGATTTTRTAGTTTGTCATTTCTGTTCAATTTTCAGAGAAGTGGTCTGCTACTGACAGATGAATGCTACACAAATTTTTGGCCCAAATTACAATCTGAGCAAAATCTGGTTTTGGGGAAAAATTCTTCCCCATAGAGTAAAAGAAAAAGAATTATATTAATCATAATTTGTCACTGGACTGGTACAGAGCTCAACAAAAAATCAAAATATGCTTTCTACTAATATGTGAACTGGTTGCTGGGTAATTCAAAAAGTAGAGATTTTACTAGAGTTTTTTTAACAGAAGTCTACATTCTTCAATTTAGCCAGCTTTTCAAACGTATCTGTTCTGGAAACTGAATAGCTGAACAGGAGAGTCTTGCAGATGGAAGGCACAGATATAGCTACAGAAGAGATATAAAAAATAATTTATTTGATTTATAGTCTCTTCCTACTTTGWGTTCTTGTAGCAGGAGAAATGCTTGGCAGAGTGAAGTTCTACAGTTCTTTCTTTTGGAGAAATACTTGTTTTAATAAATCAGGGTTTTCCAATTTCCTCCATAAACCAGGGAAGTGAAGAAATCCTATTACTTTTCTTCCATGTACAGCAAGATGAAGGAGTCCCTACTTGTCTGCATTATGAGTAAAGTCAACARTATTATCCATGATAAAGTTGCTTTTTGAGACACWCCCAGRGACCAGTTCTCTTCTGTAGCCAAGAGGTGTGGGCTGTGTCCCTCAGCATGAAGGAGGAGAGGCTRGGATTGCTGCTCTCAGCCAAAGCTGTGGAGGCTGAGGGGGAATATTCTYTGGGGTAACAACACTAACCAGCTCCTGTGTGATTAGGTGTTAACCTCCTTGTTAAMCAGCTTGCTCCTTCTGCTGCCAGACATTAATGATACTCAACCCCTGGAGATCCATTCTTCTGTTTCTGTCTCTGCTCTCACAAGAGAAAATATAAAGTGTTGTGCACTTCAGCTGACCTTAGCTTTGTGAGACACTGAATGTTCAACCCATTCTGTTGTAATCTTAATGCAATTTGTTAGAGAAAATAGAGCCTTCTTTCTGCTACCTACCAACACCACACACCTGGCACTAGCGTTGGATGGGGAATACTTGAACCACTTCTCAGAGCAGATGTAACTATCCAGTCTTTCCCCCAGTGGACAGTTCTGTGTCTCCAGCAAAAGCAATCTGTTCATAAAATTAAATCCACTTTGTTCAGTGACTGAGCCAACTGCTCTCCAAAGCCAAATAGTTGTTGCTACTAGACTCCCACACCTTGCTGCTGTTCTCTTTCTTTTACAGAGTTGAAGWTCAGATGGCTTTTCTCTTGTGGACTGTATGATTGCAGCGGATGTAAGGGTTGCTCAGAAGACTGGATAACCACATCTACAACAGCATTTGGCCAGATTTGACTTTTGAGATGTCAAGTAATAAAGGAGGTCAAGGTGAAGGAAGGGAAGCAGGAGACTGAAGAGGCAGAGGCAGGTTTGAAGGCAGCCCCAAGGTACCACCCTCAGGCTGCAGAATGGATTAGGGTGGTTTGATGTGGGAGTGTTAGAAAAGGAAGCCAAGATGAGATCTGTGGTCCAAAAGGGCCCAGAACACCTTGTTTGTCTTTTTCGCTCGTGTCCTCACAGCTCAYTCTGCCAGCTTCTGTAGTCAGGGTTAGAGAGAGGGTGTGGGGCAGAGCCCAGGTTTCTGCAGAGTCCCCTGTGGAGGTAACCATAGGATTCTGCTCAGAAGGGATTGGTYRTTCCCCCTTCAYAAAGCCCCTATGGCCACTTTAACCYAATCTCAACCCCWTGAAGCCAGGAGAAACTCAAGCYTGARCYCTGGGCTYTTTCCAGCCACCCTCAAATCACTRCTTCTTCYCAGCCAKCTTTGCCCAAAGRAGCTGAGTTCTGCTAMACCTCCTGTCCCCAAGGCCAGCCACAGCCCTCCCAGAGCACCTTAGGGTCAAGATTAGCTGTGCCCAGACAATTAAATTYCTCAGTGGAGAATTCCTGTTGCAGCCCTCAGCTTCCTTTGGCAGCTGCCCACCAGCCCCACATCCACTGTCACTCTGCTCCTCCTCCTCTTGCCCAAACCTGAACTCCAACCCAAGCTGGCATAGCCCCTGACCCCCTATAGCAGGAGATAGCTCTGTGGTTTTCCCTGCCTGAACCTGGAACCTAAACTCCTCACCCTAACCCTAGAGTGACCCCTCAGCCAGGCACCTGGCCAAGGCCCAGACTGCCTCAAAGGAGAATTGATCTTGTAGCTCTCAGTTTCTGTCCCTAAATTAAAGCCTTTCTCTCATTTCCTTCGCTTACCCTCACGAAAGCTCCCCAGCTCTTTGCCATCTGAAACATTCCCAGGAGAGAAAAAAGGGTACAAATTAAATTTAGGGTAAGAAGAAGGCTTCTTGCTGGCCTGACAGACTTGCTCAATGCTCTGCATAACCAACTGGGAACCTCARATCCCTGCAGCAGTCTCTAGAGACCCCAAATATCTCTCAGTACACTTACCTGGTTTCCAAAGCCCAAAGATCTGGTAATAGAAAAAAAAGATAAACCAACCAGTGAACAAATAAGCAGCATTTCATAGCATCTTGCTTGATTTTACAGCATTTCCTGTGCTCTCAAATCAAGGATTCTGGGAATAGAAGARGAGGCAAAATGCTAGAACAGAGTGTACACGGCAGAAATAAATTGGGTCCTTTCATGATGCTATTATCAGAGCGGCAGAACAGTACTCCAGAGACGCTGCAGCTCGGATCCTCAGCTGCTGCAGCCCGAGCAGAGGCGGGCAGAGCGGGGCAGAGCAGAGCACAGCGGGGCAGAGCGGGGCAGAGCAGAGCACAGCGGGGCAGAGCGGGGCGAGCTGCCCACCCACCCCGCGGCCCCTCCGCACGGCAGCAGCCGGCACGCACCGCACATGTGCGGCAGCAACACGTTCACAGCGTTTCCTTCACACATGCAATTGGATCAAGATTTAGTTTTAGATGGACTCGCTCCACAAACAGAAGTGAGAAAAAGCCAATGACACACATCGCCGAGTTGATAAAGGTTTCTGTGCTGCGCACATCTGTAGTACATAAAGCAGCTCAATCCT
>NW_026623278.1:1229820-1238052 GCF_030028575.1 Malurus melanocephalus
CAAAGACATTCATGAAGACTCTTAGGACTGAATACTTTACTAGAAGGAACCGTGCCACAACAAAATATAACGTTGTATCAGCTTTTTAGTTCTGTACACCACAATCTTGCAAGAGTTCAGAATTTAATTGACTCACATTTTATTGTACTGACTACACAYTTCAATACTGAATTGCAGAATTAGATTATTAAGAATGGTATTGTCTTCTGTGATTTAAGCTCTTAGATGAAAATCACATATACTTAAGGTTGGAAGAAACATAAATGTCCTATCTCCTTTGAAGACGAATCAACTCTGTAGCACATTYGTAAATGAAGTTTGCCTGTCTTGTTCTTCTAAAACTTTGACAATGGGAATTCTTTAAGAAACCTTTTCAGATCCTGAGATGTACTGAGAAAATGATGATCTAACATACATCTCTCTTGCTGCAAATCAATTCTCATCTTTTTGTTGGCATGGAGACGACTTGATTTTTCTCTGAATCTTTTACACAGGTGAAGAATGCTACCAGGTCATCTCTTATTTTCCCTTCTTTCTAGACTAAATAAAATTCATCACTCCTCTTCCTCTTCTCCAGTTATTTTTGCTTGATTTTTTTTTCTTATGGTATTCCAAACTGGGCACACAACTTGAATAATTAGTGCTGAGTAGCACAGCATAATTATCTTTATAGTCACCAGAATTACATTTGTTCAGCTCATGGGACAGTGAAATCATTATGGAGGCGAATGTTTTTTCAGCAGCATTATACCATTGACTCATCCTCAGTTCAAGATTGACTGCAGGACCCAGAGCCTTGCCTCCAGTACCACTGCCTGGCCAGCTATTCTCCATTTCTCACCTCTGCTTTTGACTTCTCCCCTCCAAGRGGACTCTTTTGCATTCTTTATTGAATTTGATCTTATTGATTTCAGAGCATTTCACCAGTGTAGCAAGATTATTTAAAATTCTAATCCTGTTCGCCAAAGTGCTCATAAAGCCCTCCATCTCAATGTCATCCACAAATTTTACTCTCTATACAAATCATTACTCTCATCCAAGTCATTAATGAAGGCACTGAGTAAAACTGACCCCAGACAGACCCTTGTGGGACCTCACTTACGATGTTCCCCTGATTTGACAGTGAATCATTGATAATTACTCTGAACAAGTGGTATTTCAACCACTTGTGCACCCACCAGACTGCAGAGTGATTTTAGCCTGGCCTCTTTATCCTTTTCATTTTTTTTTTTTTAGTTCAGCACATAACAACGTCATGCAGGGTTACATCAAAAGCTTTTAAAGAGCCTTACTCACATCCGATGCTTGCCATATACCAGCAGATAGGTCAGGGATGCCCAGTGTACACAGTTTATGGATGGTATCCTTGCAATTAGATTGTGCAGCCCGTATCCAATTGCCAGCAATCTGCCTTACCTGTTCCGGCAACAAATTACCTTCTCCCAACGACACAGTCAAAGGGTAGGGAGGGATTCATCAGTAGGCAGGACCTTTGTAGCACTTGCMCAGTAAATCCAGCACCCACAGAAAGTTCAACCCACAGCTGAACTTGTGCAGTCATTAAGTGTTTTGGGGGTAAAAACTTCTCAGAACAGAAGGGGAAGGCACAGCACCCTCCTGCGTGCCTCCCAGAGACATCATGTCACCAGCAGGAATAGGGGCAGGTGCCTATGGCACAGAGCTCTTTCAACTAAAGAAGGGCTTAGATCTATTTTAACAGGATTTATTTGTCAAAAGTCTTTGTTGCCTGACTGTATTCTACATGTTTAGGAACAAACTGTATTTGCTTTAAAATGTTTCTTAGTGACAGTCCTAGCTTGACTCCACTGAAAGTCACCATTTTCTTAATTTTCTCCTTTTTAATGACAGGTACTACATTTATCCACTCAGTTTTTCTTCTAGAAGCTGTCAAAGTTTATTGTTAGTGCTTTTAAGACTGCTACAGTGCTTTAAATCTGCCAGTGTAGAGCTCAGTGGGCCTGGCTGACTTCAATGTATCTCCATTCCTTATATGTCTAAAAGGTTTTCTGTCCTTGATTTTGGACTTTTCTACACACCTGTTAAAATGAAGCATGCTAAATTTCTGGGTACCAGACTCTGGTWGTGACTGAAAACCACTAAATGTGTCAATCTTGGTGTCACCTCCTTTTTTTCTTGTTGCACACTAAGCGGCAGACCTTCCTTTGGCCTTCCCCCRTTTCTCACATCCTTTCAGACTTGTCATTACAATTTGTCCCTTCTGACTCATTTTGTGCCTTTCTGCATCCTTCCTATTCAGGCAGCCTTTGTCCCTTTATTCCCTTCTGTGCAGCTGCTTTTGTGTGCTCCCAGTGTTGTTTACTCGGCAAGGTGAACCTGGCAGTGCAGGAKGGTATTTCCACAGTGCCAGGGCTCGGTGCAGCCACAAGGACAGGAGGGAGGCTGTTCAGCCACACAGCATCTCCCTGACACATCACACTGTGCACAACTGACAAAGCAGCTTTGGCTTCTTTAGAGCCAACACTAGATTAGTTCATGGACTTGTTATCCTCTTGTTATTCACGTCCTGTGTGTGCCTGTGTTTGAAGGGTAGGTTTCAAGTGTCTGCTCCTATAAATAAAAACCTTGCACTATTTCAGGTGGGTATGGATACCCCTTCTTACTAAAAGGATAGTTCCCATTTTTCTCTTGTAGATCTTAAAGCACTTACAAGGTACCACCATCTTTTCCTTTTGCAAGTGGAGGAACAGAAAGGAAAGGGCTCTGCTAAGGGCAACACTCAGACCAGACCGAGTTAGAAAGTCAAACCAGTAGCCAGATCTCCATCCCACATTCTTGAATGCAGCAGCACCACAGGTGAACCACTGACTTCCTTCAGTATGTGTAGGGGTCTAGGTGATACCCATGTAACTTCACTTCCATTTTAAAATGCTGCATATTATTAAGCTGTTTGGCACAGACTGCAGCCATGTGCTAAGGAAATTGCAATCTCTGTAAAGCCCAATATTGCTCCAAAGTACCATTACAATAGGCAGCTTCCAAACACTYTCAAGTTATGCTTTTGCATTTTCAAGATGTAGAACACAACAGCACAGTAATACACAGCACACTACATTAATGCAAATAACACTTGTAAACTCGCTTATATCAGCTGACAATTATTGTGTAGCACGATGTTTTTACTCTCTTGGAAAATGACTGCCAGCTCTAGAGTGTGTAATTTATTGAATATTWATTCCTAAAAGAAAATTAAATCTTTTACTATTTTAACTGGCCACCTTTGCAGTTTTACCCTCTCAGACAGCCTGAAATCCAGTTGTATGAAAGAATACAGTTGGGTGAAAATTCACTCTGCTTCCTCACAGCCTCTGTGGTATGCATTTGTCACTCTTTCTCTCTAAGACAACTGTGCTCCTCTCAGATTCCCTTCAAACCCATTATTTTCTCTGGCAGACAGGCTGGACTCAGGGTGAGGCTGGGAGCACGTTGGAGCTCAGCTGAGAAGTTTTTCACACAGCAGCAGCATTAAAACAAGGGAAGGCAGACATCTCCTGGTGTCCCCAGTTATGAGTAATGGCCAGTGACACTCGGCACAAAAAAAGTTTTAAACTCCTCTTGGAGTAGAATGAATGATACTCTCAGAAGACGCTTTTGAAGTGTTAGATGTGAATAGTCCTCTCATTTTGCCAGCAAATAAAAGTCTGTGGCAACTTATTTCTAATGCAGCATTGACCCCTCTGGAACTGTCATCATATTCTGAGTAAAACTCATGCAACTACCATAAAATTACTGATTTAGTAACAGATTTAATAGAATTCTAACTTCCAGGTCACTAGGAAAGCCCAGTTAGATCTGTAATGTGGTGCTAAACAGTCAACACAGTTTTCTTCTTCCAAGGAGTGAATAAATAAAATTATTAATGAACAAAATTACAGTAAGACAATGCATAAAGTGTTTTGTGGCTCTTTGCCTACTAAAATCTTTAATTTCTATGTAGCAGAAATCCTATTTCTTCCTTGTGACATCTAGTGTTAAGCACTACATTTTTCCAGAGTGAAGTATGGACTTTATTCTCTGGCTGTAATGAGTCAAGGAAACCACTAATGCACAGTGTCAGTATTTTTACTGTTATTATCTGTATTCTGGCATTTCCGACAAGCCAAAGATCATACTAATGATGATGTATCCAAAGGTCCAGTTTGGATAATGTACCCAATGGAACAAATTCAGTTTACTATTTGATTTCACAGGTACTTAATCATACAAAACKATGCCTAGTTGGCACAGTGATAGATGAACTAGGGACAGATTAGATTTGTTARTGCTGACATTAAGATCAGCACTGTCTAGTGTGATTCCTGCTCTCCTCACACTCTTGGATGTAGGAGGTGTGATCTCTCATTCTTCAGCAGTGGGGGGATGTGAAATTAGGAACCCCAGAAGCTGACACTGAATGGTGRGAGTGTTGCTTGGTCAAAATGTGTCATTACCATGTCTGTCATCTTTGTTGATAGAGAGCCATTTATGTTACCCAAGAGGAAACCAGTGTGCATGGAAAACCTGAGAGGACTAATACAGATCTCATGGCTTTCCATGTTGCTAAATGCAAATTGTGGGAAAGACAGTAAAAGCTTTGAAAACTCCTTCATGACCTGGTGGCTGGAAAGAAGGGCTGGTCAATGTGCAATAGGACAGCTTGTTTAGAAGTTGTGACAGAAAAAAGGATCAGGAATGCAGGAACTATTTTGAACTTCAAACAGAACCACAGCTAGCCATACCTGAGACACTTCCCTTGAGCTGGAAGAGAATAAGACAAGCTACACAGTAGAGGTGCAAATTAGTCTCCTGTTTTCTAGTGGATGAGACATCTTAAAAACTCAAGGTGAAAGATAATAGGGCGACTAGAAAAGAACCTGTTGTTAAATATGCCCTAGAATTACATTTTAAGTTTAAATTATTCCCAGTCATTCTCATTTTCCAGCCTTGTAATTAGAAGCTTGACCTTATGCCTGGCTGGAATGAACCTCTAATTTGATTAATGTTTGCACCTGACTGGTGTTGATGACAAGGCGAGGTGGAGCTAATAAACACAAGAGTGGTTTGTGAGCTAATCCAAATGCATCCATATTAAGGGGCATGAAGAAGGGGTTTCTGGAGAAATGGCTCCCCAAGGTATTTAGAAAGGCTCAGTATATAGAGTGTGCTGTTCTGCAGATACAAAAATTAATGGTGGGTGGGGGAATGTGAGGTGGGGACAAGAGTTTTCAGGTGTTTGATTGCAGAAAGCAGCCTGCTCTGGCAGACACAGACCAAATCTTTCAGCAAGGAACAGAGGGCTGAAACACAGGTCACAGTTGCAGGAAGCACTCAGACTGCTCCTTAACAACCCTGCATTTGAATTCACACTGCCAGCATCTCCAGACTGTCCAAAATGTGGGATTTTCACTTTGCAGAGGCTTCCCCTTTTGGTTTGGTTTTCATTTAATTTTCATCAGTATCATGCAAACCCAGAAACACTTTTTTTTTTCTCCTGCAAACTGGACATCCRAGGAAAGCTTCACTTTAGAATATACCAATATACAATATACTCTAAACAAAATAACCTTCCTGATGTGGCAGTAGCTGTGTCAGGCAGGCAGACTTGTCTGTCTCAARACAGCTAACCATACTTCAAGCATCATAAAATCCTGAAGTCTTGTTCCCATGGTGCTTTGACAGGAATCAAAGCACTTTTCTATGGGAATTCTGCCTTCCATGTGACAACAGTTTGTTGAAAAGCAACTCACTATTGTAGGATCAATCCCYCTTGAAAACATTTGTTCTCCTGCCATGCACAGTTCATCCCAGTCAGGTCTGTGACCTGTGGGGTGGGGAGTCCATTGCTCACTCAGCCTTGGAAGGGCACATTTYATGGAATGAAAGATGAAGATTTATTTGGTGAAACTGCCTGTAAGTGCAAATAATTTAGTGCTATGTTAAAACAGTGATTAATTTAGCCCATAATTTCAAGAAATGAAGCAACACTCGCTGACATAGCCTCAGAAGCTATTAATTTATAGCAGCCCTCCCAGTTAGCAGCCTAGAGAGCTAAGAACATCCTGAGTTCTGTTAATATCTTCACTGGCCTCTGCACTGAGCATCAAGGTCTCTTGGTATATTCTCCTGTGAGCTGTAAACAGAKATTTTAAGGACAGACTCTCCTGTGGTCTGATCTGTTTCACGTGTCACTCTTCAGAAAGGTTACTGACACTTAAATATCTCGCTGAAACACAAGTCTTCCCTTACCTCATCATTACAGTGACAGAATCCCTTGTCGTGGGCTCATTCATTTCCTCTGTGGTGCTGTCTTTTCCCTGAATTTTCCTGCTACATTGTGATAATAATGATCAACTTCCATAACYGATATAATCTGCATACACAAAGACTTCCCTGCTGGCTTTCCATCACCCACCACATCTCATTTCAAGCTCCCCTTTTAACCTCTGTGTCCTCCGTGACTATGTACCTTACTTCACCTGTTGTTTCMCCTCTTATGCACTCCACCCCTCCCWTGTTCCTGTTGCATCTCACCAAGCCAGAGGGTTCCAGCGGGCCGCTCTCTGTAGTATCAACTACGCCTGAATTACATTTTTATCCTTTTCTCACCTCTCTTTGCCACTGCTTCAGCAGTATGAGGAGGTCAGTACCCACAAAGCTGCATCAGAGTGAGAATCCAGCATTGCCTGTGCCTTTCTCTTAAGACTTTCAAAATAAGGATTGCTATTACTACAATATTTGCATGAAGGAGGGTAATGGCCTAGCTATCTAACCAGGCACACTTGAGCCTCCAGCATGATCAAACCTCCCCCTTTTTATTTTCCTGCTTCTTTTCTTTTCAGTTAGCAATGCAGTCCCTTCATGTTGCTTTTGGACAAAGCATCAGTCCCAATACAAGACTGATGTAGAAGTATCCAAAAAGCTTTCAGCCTTCCTGGCACCATGCGATTAGGAGCATTTGGACCCTTAAGCATTATCCAAGGTCAAGTCTTTAAGTATGTAGCTAGAGTTAATTGTTGTTAATTATTTCTGTAAGTGAGTGGGAAAATCTGTGAAAAYTGAAGATGAAAAAACCCCACCCAACTTCCAGATCTTGTTGTTTTAAAGACTCTGCATTGCATTTCTRTTGCAGATAACTGTGTCTTATTTAAAGGCAATACATGATGGYTGAAGATGAAAGGAAACATGAGGTTTCTACTCTGAAAAGTGCTCAATTTTCTTCTCAAGTACCTGTGTGTTGAGCCTACATGGTTAATCTGACCAGTTAGGGAAAAATGAGCGGGTCACAGTAATTAAGCACTGGTGACCATTCRGTTCCTTCAGTAAACCTAAATGTGGAAATTTTGAGAACCGCAGGATGATCAGAAGCTTTTGCCGTTCGTCACTGCCTACAGCCGGGCTACTCGATGTGCTCGGAAGGCTCCTGCACATCACCCGCACGCCAGCCTGTGCCCTGAGCAGCGAGCCGCGCTRGAGCCGAGCGTGTGCCCCGCCACCCGCACCTGCAGGAGCCGGCTCCGGGGAAGAGCTGCAGCCGCGGCTCAAGGGCTCTTTCCCCAATACGTCACTGCRCCGGCTGTGGCCGTGCCAAAGTTGCGCTCCGCTCTGCGCCCTGCAGCGGGAGCGCCGGCCGGGCTGTGGAGGGGCCGCGGGGGACCTCCGCTCGGGGCTGGCACCCACGCCGGGGACTGCTGGGGATCCCGCCCGGAGCTGGAACCCACGCCGGGAACTCCCGCTCGGGGTTGGGGTGCCTTGCCCCGGTGCCTGCCCCACAACCCGCTGCTGCGGCACGGAGCGATCGCCCCCCCGGGCCCGGGGCAGCGCTGGCTCGGACGCGCGGGKTCGGCACCGTGAGAGGCTGGCACGGTGCGCATCCCCCTCCTCGCCCCGCTCCTGAGGGAGCCGCGGCGTCGCGCCCACCTCCTCCCGAGGACAGGCCCCGCCCTCCCCGGGAAAGGGGATGACATCATCCCTTTTCTCCCGCTCGCCCCGCCGCTCCCGCGGCCCGCCCGCCACTCGGGCAGGGATGAAGGGGTCCCTCCCGCACCCCCCTGGCGGAGCCGCGCCCTCAGGGGGCTCGGAGGGGGCTCCCTGCGCCGCCGCCCGGCCTCGCCCCTGCCCCACGCCCCACTACGTCATCCCTCCCRCCGCCCCCTCTCCGCCGGTGCTGGCGGGGGAGCGTCCCCCGAGGGAAGCGCCGGGGCCGGGCAGAGGCTT
>NW_026623278.1:1238242-1389683 GCF_030028575.1 Malurus melanocephalus
TCCTGCGCTGACACCTGCAGCATGTGCCAGGAGCTGCAGCGGCAGCGGCCGCCTCTGCCTCTGCGCGGCGCGGCCGCCCCGCTCCGGCGCCGTGCACGGCGGCGGCGGAGCAGGAGCAACTCCCGCTCCTCCCGGCGCGTCCCTCCTCCTCCTCCTGCCTGGCACCGTGTGCCGGCGGCGGGTGCACGGTGACCTTACGGAGCGTGCATTACCTCACAGGTAAATATCAGCTGATCCGCCCCGGCGGCGGCGGCGGCGGGAGCAGGCGGCGGCGGGAGCGCACGGAGCCTTCCCGAGGTAGCGATCCCGGCCGGGGCAGCGGGTGCGAGGTGCCGGGCGGGGGGCGCAGCCGCCTGTTGCCGTGTGCCCGTGCGGGCGGGGGGCGCCGGGGGTTCCCCATCGGCGGCGTTGTCCGAGGGTGCGGGGCGGCCTTGGGAGGGTGGGCGAGGCGGGGGTACAGCCCCCCCTTCTCCGCCACCCTCCCCAGGCCGCCCCCGGTGGGGTCGCACGGCGCTCCCGCCTGTCCCCAGGCGCCGCTGAGGCGCTCCCGCCGTGCGAGTGTGCACAGGCATGCGGCACGGCGGGGCTCGCTCCCGGTCGCCCCCCCAGCCGCTCCATGCAGCAGGTCCCGGGGGCCCTGGAGACCACCTGGGCACCCGGTGGGCTGGCCCTGCTCGCCTGCTGTCGCCTCTTGCAGCCGGCTGAGGTAAAAGTGACGAAAGGACGGCGCCCCGCAGCGCAGCAGCGACTGCCTTTACCTGTGCKTTCACCGGCTCGTTGGCAAACTTTGGTGTTGGGCGGTGAAAATCTCGGTCATTGCAGCCAAACTGGCTCGTTCTACACTCCCRTGCTAGAGACCAGCTACCACCCAAAGTGAAATACTGCTGGCGACCGCTGAGTCSGGTACTTACTCACTGGATCCACTTCCCAGCATGGGTGATGTTTTAGGTAGTACTTTAGTAATACTTTAAACATGGGTGGGAAGCAGTTTTGGTTGGTAATCCTTGTTCGTTTCTGGTGACCCAGATGTTAGAAGGAGAGGTTCACCAARTAATAAGTGGCATCACAAATTTGGTGCTTGTAGTCTTTCAATACATTATGTTGTGTTTGAAGTTTGTAACGTGCTGTTCAGTTCTGAACACTGTAGCTCTGCTTCTCCCCTTGTTTTTGGGATGTAGAAGTATTTTAATAGTGGGGGTAAAGGCAAGGATTCTGTGGGTTAAMACTGTCATTAGCTATGGAGCTGTTTTCATAACTTTTACCTGGATACCAGGTTGTGTGTCACACCTGTGAATGCCACATGACCAGACTAATACAATTATGGCAACTAAAGAGTAGCAAGTGCTAGATTTTTAAGTCTTCTTGGTTTTTAGTTGTCAAAGGGTACATGAGCATGAGATAAGAGCCAATGCTATGTCTATTTTAAGTTCATGTCTTTATATTGCTCCTCAAAAGAGAATGATCCTACTGACACATTTTTGGGTTTCRCCCTCCTGTTGCAGTCAAGGTCCTATATTTATTCAAAGTCTGTATTCATTGTGGTGGACGGTTTTGTGGTTTTATGTGGATTTTATTTTTTCTTTTTCACAAGACAGAGTTAAAACTCAAAGAACTGMATGCCTAAGAATAAATCTTGCCTTSCTGTAGAAAGTCACACATATAATACCATCTCCTGGCTTGACCTCTCAGTGGGATATAAGTGTAGTCAGAATGAGATGATACCCACTTGCAGCAGTGGTAGTATTTTTACATAAAATTACATACATGTGCATTCTGTRATCATTAGCGAGTGGATGGTTTATGCATGTAATGCTCGGTATATGTGGCTCCCCAGTGGTGTGTAATCACTTCCACGAGCAGTTTTTGGTGTGTTACTGCCTGTGTGCACCAGTGTCCAGGATGGCTGAACTGTGCAGAATCGACCATCATAGTTTTCAACTCTCTCTGCAACGTGTCTCAGGACCCAGTCCTGAAAGCAAACGTGTGGCAGTGATCTCTGCGTTCTAGAGTAACCCACTGATCCTGAGACTAAGAAACAGAAAAAAAGCACAAGGTACATTATGGTAAGCTGCTGGATACCAATCTCTTAAGGCCTAGAGCAAGGTGGAGGATGAATTCTTTYGTTTGGCTTTTGGAGGTTTAGTCCTTTATTAGTTTTTTTCTTTGTTTCTACAGTTGTATGCTGTCAGACAGTAGAATAGATTGTCTCCTCTTACACATTTTGCCCAGTATAAATCCATTCAGAATTGCCTTTAAGGGTCAGCACTGATTTAACCTCTATTCCAGGCAAATAATCAGATATAATTGCACTGAAATCAATGAATATATACAGACATGAAGCTGTGAGGAGAAAATGGGCCTCATGGTGTTTTATATTTGTATAGCCRAAAGCCAAAAATAGCTGTTGTAAACACAGCATGTCCTTTTGGAAGAAACAGTCAATGCCTACCTTAGAGATGTCCAAAAAGTTTCTTGTGTTTCAGCTGCCTTGGGTTAGAAAAGTGGAGGCAGCAGTCTTGGAATGAGAACTTTTCCGGAGAAACTTTTTGTTCCAGTAACTAATCTCCTTCTCCTTAATTCCATGTTGTTAATCTTAGTGTGCACGTATCGACCCTGTTAACATTTGGCAAGGACTGCTTTCTCAAACGGGGTTYCTTGAGTGTGTTGCCAGGTGTAATAGAGTTAATTCCAGGGACTGTATTTTAAACTGCTCCTCTTACATTAATTATATATATATTCCTATCTCTAGGCTTAACAGCAAAATGTAAGAGGTATGGAATGTTTAATTCCAATTAGTTTTGCAGTGCAAATGGGGATTATAGTTGATGGGTAAGTCTGACATGTACTGCATGACTTGTCATGTTTTTCCTGGAGAGAGGGGAGTCTTGGGTCTGAGTCACCATGGAAGAACATGGAGCCCCGTAGGCATAAAACTGGTGCAGTGGAGTGATGAGTCAGATCTCTTATCTTTAAATTTGGTATTATGTGGTATTCATGCATGGGATGCATTGCATTCACTGTGCACCTAGGCAAGTAACTAACAGGCGGAAAATTCACTTAATCAGACCTCTGACTCGCCTTTTCTTGGCGAGTTGGTTGGTCCTACTTCTGTGGAAATAAAAGGCTGCTGGTTAGGATCACGTAGGAAATCATAGTGTGTTGAACTGTGGAGCAAATCAGCTCTGCCAGGCTATACCCATTCATTTCTTACATTGTTTCAAGTTCATTAGTAATATGATCTAATACTTAAATTTTCACATTTAGTGTTTCAGATTTGAACCAGCTTTTTCAGACTTCTGAAGCTGGATAAAGAATAGAGGAGTAAGAGCAGTATTGCATCTTCATAGACCCCAGTATTTGTTTAAGCTAAATGAGTGTAGCTGTGGAATGACAGAGGAAATGATGGTACTGCTAAGCTAACGAAAATAATTGAAATTTCTTAGAAGTGGTAGCCTCGGAAATACGTTAAACAGCAAGAGTGAAGACTTGCCCACACAGCTGTTTTCAGAAACAAAACAAAGCCTTACATCAGAGGTGTCTTCACTTAGACACTTACTGTGAACTTCCTGGAATAGCAAACATTAATAACACCATCTTCTCAAGCTAATGGAGCATGAAGGTTCCTTGATTTATAATCATTTGGGAGCAGATGCTTGAAATTCTGTCCACTTACACAAACAGCACAAGAATGACACTTTTGCTGAAAATCGGGGGCAGGGGGGGGCAGGGGGGAAATTATGTGTGGAGCTATCAGAATGGCCTGGAAGAGTGTAATGCAATGTCTCCCCGCCCACTGTCATTACAAAAGCTACTAGAGGGACTGTGTTTAGAAAAAATTATCTGAGGTTTCTATGTGAAAATTGTAGGAGAACATTATTGATCTGTRTATTTTGAATCTCCTGTATGTAGCCAGTCACCATTTCATGATTGCCACAGATGTTAGCACTGGTTTTGGGGTAGGGTGTGTGTGTGTTCATGATCTTGCAAAAAAAGCTGCTGTCTTCTCGCCTTAAATTGGGAAACTGTTACAATGAGGACATATTGAAAACCGTGCTGGAAAGATGTTCCAATTAAGGTCTAAATCCTACGAATTCCAATTAACGCATAAATGCTTCATTTGTTGTAAGTTAGAKGCACCTATTGTATTCTCTAGATGCATAAGTATCTATCGTGTCTCTTGTAGAGAAATCAGTGGTTTAGCAGTCAGCAACTGAGATAAAATGCCAAGCCACTTGTAAGAATTTGGAAATTTCAGTGGTCTTTGTGTGCTGGTGTGGAGATCATGAAATCTGAGACTAATTTCCCTGATGCTGTTCACTTCAGTAGAGCCAGGTTTTTGCCCTACTGCTTAAGACAGACAGGACTGCAATGTAGGGGGCAAATTCCTTCCCTCAATTAGGACGACATAAATCCAGTCTTTGTGTATTTTCTTCATCCCACTGAAGAGAGGAGGAGATCACAACTCTTGTCTTTACCTATGGCATATCCACAACTGCTTCTAGGGAGTATAATTGTTTTGTGCAGTTGCTTTACTATAAAATGTGTGACGTCATTTCTTCCTGGAGCCACTGTATTTATGTGAGAAGTACCACTGACAGTTCATGTCCCTGTGCATAAGCCACAARGACCCAGAGGGAAATCCTGAGCTGTACCTTTTATTGTACAGAGGCTGCATTTTTATAGGGATGCTCTCTCTATATAGGCAGAACAGCCTGTAAAGGGAAATACACTGACTGCTGTAATTGTTCAAAAGAGATTACAATTTAACAGAATTCCATCCTATAACACAAAGTAGAAATATAAAGGCTCTTTTCAGTTAARTCTCACCAGACTGATGTCAAGAAGCAAGGCARTATCTCAAATGATTTGGTCTTTTTTTAATCTTCTTAGCTGGAAGAGATGTCAGAAGAGCCATTCAAAATTGAAGTAGAAGATACATGTGGAATTTCCTCATGTAGTGGTCTGGATGTCTGCTTATTTTGCTTAACATGAAATTGAAACTTCAGAGGCACACCTGATTTTCTTKTCTCTTGGTGCTGACAAGCTCTACCTTGGCTTAGTTATCTAAAGATGTAACAGCAGTTTAACTGTCATGTGACAATGATGTCTATAAACTGTTTTGTGATGTAAGCATCATAATGTAAGATTTTTCTGACATGATGAAAACCAACAGGGGAAAGAATCTTTCAGCGTTATCTCCAGCTTTTCAAAAGTTCAGCTGGGACTTTTTCCTGACCACTGAGTCCTCACATAGAGGGTGTGAGTGGAAGCTYATTTAACTGGTAAAAACTCYTCCAYAGTGAAGTTTGACCATGTTGATTTRAATAAAAGCATGGTGTTATTTTGCYCTTGGGCCTTCCTGGGGAGCAGAGGAGCTGCTGGTTTAGTGCCAGAATTTGCATGTCAAACTTACGGGTGAACGGACCCATTGAACAGTGAGCCTACGTTGAACTGTTCATCGCACAGGGAGGCAGAGCTGTGTTTGCCAGGGAGGGTGGGTGGGCTGATTCCATCCGTGAAGAAGAGCCACATCCAGAGGTTCTAAAGCAGGCTCCTAGTCGCCAAGTCCACAGGTGCCTGGAGGAAGAGTAGAAGTTAAAGCAACATTTTCTGGCATGTAATTGCTGTCATTGAAAGATTTAAACTCCAAAGCATACCATGACCAACCTCTGTCTTCACACACTTTGAAGGATRAAAGTAAAGGTCAGCTTTAAAAAGATGATTTTCCTGGAAAGATTGGAATGGAATATCTGATGCCTGTAGTTCTGATCTTGACTCCTGGTTCCCGGGCAACTGGAGTTACTCACCAAGTCTGCACACTGAATGGAAGGAGCTGCCTTTTGTAGGCCATTTGTATGTGCCCTTATGCCTCRGCAAATCGCCCTGTATAGCAGCTATTTGYATCTATTGAGTTGTGTCACAATTGCCCTGTTGTACTTGGTTGGTGCCAAAGTCAAAGTTAAATGGTGGTTGGCCAGTGCTCAGCCACTGCAGTATTGTCCCTTCTCTGGTGCTGTAATCACCTCCACCAAGCAGGGCTGGATCACAGTCTGCAGTACCAGCTCTCYTCTTTTCTTTCCTCTTTGAAATCTGCTTTGCTTTGGCGTGCGTGTCAATGGTCGTGCTCCCGTGGTGTGCCRCACAAACTTGAGTGGCGCTGGGAGGCTTTCCTCCCTGGAGAAAGGAGGGCTCTTGGCTGCCCACCAAAGCCCATCACTGCTTGACAGTTCTGCTTTAGTGAAATGGACTGACCAACTTCTCGGCGGGCAGAGYGCCAGCCTGGCAGATGGGCCTGCATGTGGGCAGCCAGCAGAGTGAATGCATATGTGTAGATGTAGATAATTGTATGTATGGGCATAATAAATAGGGATCTTTGCCGTTTGAAAAAAGGTGCCGAAGCGAAAGGCTGAGTACCAAAGCAGTGAGCCTGAAGAGAGACTTCTTTTGGAGAGGGGGCATGTCAGAGTGCTCAGAGGAAGGATCTGTGCTTTCCTTGTTGCTCTCTGCTTGCAGTTTTGCAGATTATGTAATAAACAAAGGAGGCTATTTAGTCCTTTGAATCCAGGCACTCTTGTAACTACAACTGGGAATGTGGAAAATGACACTTTACTGCAGTGAATTTTCTTACAGACCACTTGAAGCTTGCTGCCAGCTCATTCTACCAACACAGTTATTAGTACAGCTTGAAATCAGTGGGAATTTGTGCATGCCATACTTCTTGTTTTGAATTGCATTTTAAAGTGTGAAATACTATAATGAACACGAGTTGTGTGGAAATCAGTTGTCAGTACAAAACGTACCAAACTTTCTTTGTAGGTCATAGCCTCCAAAATCTTTGTGTAGTTAGCTGGACTTCCTAGCTATGCCCCTTCCATAGATGGCACTCAGCTAACACACGCATGCATATTAATTGATAGTTAAATACGTATAATTCTTTTGAAGATAYTAACATTAGTGGCCTCTCTGCAGAAAAGACAGGAAAGCTAGGTGACTTGAACTTGTCTGCAGATGGACTTGGTTGCAGAAGCCCATTTCCTCTGAGCTCACTTCCTCACTTCCCTAATTTTATAGAACTGCTGCTGGAGAATCACTTGACCTTGCTGTCTCAGGGGTCACAGGTATCTTGCTTGAAGGTCCATCTATCACTCGGAGAGACCACTTGTGGATTGCAGGATGAACAGCATCACATACCCAGCTGGAAATTGGCATGGGCTTCTTTTAAATTTCTGGAAGGTCTGTGGATATAATTTTTCTTGAGCTGGTAAGGCAAATCAAAGATCTGTGATTTTTGGGAAAATCCATAATGAGCTCTGGATACTCTCAGTATAAAAGTAGAGATTCAGCTTTATCTTCCTAGGATCCTTAAGTTAGATTAGCTGGAATTATTTGGGATAAGAAAAATCTTTTCTCAAATCCTGGAAATAAATGACATTTGCCAGATCTAATATAATCCCTTTGTACTTAACCTGAAGACATGGCAGCTGCCTGTGTGACTCCCAGATCAGGTACTACTGATTTCTAAGTGCGCACATTCCACAGAGAAATTTTGCAAGCCAGCACATTAAATCTGCCAGCAGACCTAGGGAGTGTGTTTTGGCTCAAAGAATGGGACTGGGCTTTTGTTGGGGTCTGACCTACCTGGCGAGGTGTCCAAAATGAGTTCGATGAAAGCACTATTCTGTAGAGGGGAAATAAAGAGGTAATTTCTTAGGGCATGAATTTCAAAAAGCGATTAAAACTCCTGCAGGTTTCAGAGCCAGGTATTTGCTTCTGTAGTGGATAGCACTATTCCTGGTCTGATGTATGTATTCCTGAGTATGATATCTGATGTGTATGTGCACTTTTATTAACTTCTTATTCTTTTTTTTTTAGTCTTCCAGACGTGTTTACCATGTGACTCTGCTCATTTTTCCCCTTCTGAAATATTAACCAGAGCAAGCAGTTTAACGGTGGTATGCACTAGTTAATGGGAACTACAGAAATTTAAATCCCCTGTGCTGGAATTCTTCAAGTTTTGACTCATTTAATCCCTCTCTCCTTAGCCCACATCTACCATTTCCCTTTGTTCAGGCTAGCAGGAAGACAGCCTTTAGGTCTCAAGGGGTTTTTATCAGTTTTCTTATCACTTGCATTCAGCTGCTTCTGGTGGGACTGTTAGAAAAACACAGGTGTAGTCCTTCAAAGGACTGGGAGAGGACAAAAGGATAGAAAAACAGGATGCAGGAGGAGGAGGTGGGTTGTTAAAAGGGGAAAGTGGGATGAAGAAAAATAGTGTGTRAAAGGAGAGGAAAAAATGCAAAAGGGAAGTGCAGAAAAAAGGAAAAAAGCCTGAAAACAGTAAAAAGAAAAGAAATAAGATGAGGAAAAGAGAAGAAAATCCAACCAGATGATGTGATGAGGACTGTACTGTGTTAATTAAAATYAGTACATGCTCCAGCCAGGTTTCTTTTCTCTTAACATGACAGAGCACGGCTCATTTTGCAAAAGCTTATTTGGGAAAGAGTCTCATTTGACCTCATGGGACCACTTGCAGGAGGAGCTCTCTGGAGAAGACCAGTGTTACCAGTACCAGGGTCGGTTTGCTGTGTGTTTCAAGCCCACAAACAGGACACTGGAAGCTGAACTGCATCATGCCATGCTCTGTATCAACTTCTACAGAGAAAGGTTGTACATACTGTAAATACTGCAGTACTAGAGGGACTACAAAAGTAGTCCTGTTTCTCTAGACAGATACACAAGATTTTAAAGCAGTCACTGTGAACACTGCATTTCTTAAAAGGCACTTTGCTAATTTTTCTTCATGAGCCCTGTTTATCTAGTTGTATCAATGCTGAAATTATTATGAACAACTGCATGAAACTTTTGCACATAAAAGCTAACAATAGCTATTGTACAAGGTTAGTAACCTAAAATACAGCTACTTAGTACATTTCTCTTCACTAAGCATCACCCAGTCATCCTTCTCAAGGAGAAGAATATGTAGAATACCTTCATGTTTTGGTGAGAGGTGTATTTAATTTCTCCCACTGTAGTGCTCTTCTGTATTTCCACAGAGAATGCTACCTTTCTGATACTCTTAGAAACCCATATTATCGCTGCTATTTGCATTTACACATAAGTGTTACCTACCTTACTTTATAAAACAAGCTGGCAGAAAGATAATTATTTCTGCACAATTTGTGGCTTTTTTTTTCTTTCAACATATGAAAGCACATAGTAGGGCTTACAAAACTCTCATGATTTGTTGTAGGCAATCAGACTTTTGATGGTGYGCTTGACTATCAGAATGAATGACTTCTTTACCATAAGCTCCATTCCAAATAATGAATGTAATGTTARTGGGCTTAGTGAAGCAGTGGGTTATATTACAGTGACTGCAAAGCATGGAAACCCACTGTGTCTTTCTGTCATAAAAAGGCCCTGCCTGTGCTGTAGATCCTGTGAAGAATTTGTAGAGATACTTGAAAGGATAAAACACTGTATAAATTCCTAAAGTTCAAAGAGAAAATACCACTCAGGATAAAAAAGGGAGCTTAGCCCAGCAGCAGCTTAACCATATATGACAGATCTAGTGCTAAGTCCTGCRCCATCAATGCAAATGCTTCTGGAGTTCACCAAATAACCAAATGGAAAGACTRGAAGAAAGGCTTTGAGGATACTGACCCAGGGAGAGGGGCAGAAAGAAGAGGCACGTGCTTCCCAATAAATAGCTCTTATTCTCTGGGCATGGTGTGAACAGGGAAGGTTTAAGACATGCACAGCTAGATTTGTATTGCATTTCCTATGAAAATTACTTTTAAAGGCATTAATATGTGTTTGACTTTATTTCTGTGCAAGTATTATGCCATAAATAAAATTGGGAACCATGGAAGTTGGGCATCCTGTAAGAATAACATAGGGGTAGGTTACACCAAGCCTGAACAATGATTTTGAGTGCTGAGACTTAAAAAAAATCAGCTATGTCCTCCTTCCATTGCCATGTAATAACATGAACACTGGATCAAACCTGATCACCTTTAGGCCATGAGAGTAATCAAATATGCATTAAAAAGGCTGTTTTAGAGGTCATACTACTTCTAGATACTTCCATTTGACCTTCAGTTGCCTCTGTACACATCCTGGACCCAATTGTTTCCTTGTCTTCCCAGGTCCACACAGAAACATCCCATAGTACAGTCATGCCTCAYGCTGGCCTCCCTCCCTTGCTCTGCAGCACAAAGCTGCCCTTGTGTGCTCTTGTCCTCTACAAGCCCAAGGATTCTTTCCTGTTCTTCCAGTGGCACATGGATTTTAGCTGCACTGCCTTAACCACTGCTGCAGTTGACTGTGGATGGCATATGAATGTGCAAATMATCTCAGTAATCAATTGCAGTGGTTGTCACACAGAGCAGCACAAACCCTGGTGGCTTTAGCAGGTTCCTGTTGCCATAAATGTGCAGGGACAGCTTGTATGAGTGTCTTGAGAAAAAGGATGACACCAACAGCACTTTAGCGGCTGTGCTGGTAGCAGATGCTGCTTCATACTTCTTACCCAGGGCTCACAGTCTTGTTTCAAGTAGTGAGAACCTTTGGAAGGTAGGAAGTGATGTTATATCTGGGAAACTTTAATGTTAAATAAAATGAAATGGGCATGTAGTCCATGTCCATGGACAYTGCTAATTGCAGTCCTAGGAAAGTAGGTGTGAGGTTGTAGTCCCTGCTGTGAGAGGAGCATGCTTGTTACAGGCCATATTGTGGCTTTCTGGCCCCTGCTGATGACCACAGGGGGAGAAATGGTTCATGTTGCTTTTGCTTATTTGTAGGYAAAGGAAGAAAGATGGAGCTGCCTCTCTGTTTTGAAGCTAAAGTATAAGTTAAGGGTATTCTTTTTTTCCTGTGGATTTAGGTTTTTTTTTAGGAGACTGCAGCAGTGTATTCTAAGCAGTCACAGGAACTTTAATGACAGCTGTTTTGCTTGAAAGYCTGTATCTGTCAGTGTCTGTAACATGGTTTGATGTAATCCTTTGGATTTCCTTATGTTTAAAAAAGCTGCAGAGTSTTCTTTGCCTACCAAAACATATTTAACAGTTGAAATTTTAGCAGTGAATATTTCTAAAACCTACGATTTTGCACATATGTGTGTTTGATGATCCTACTGTTTATGTATTTTTAAAACATCTCTCACCTTAATCKGAACATCCAATTAAGGACATAGCTGAAGAAGGTAGGGGAGTTTGCAAGAAAAAGAAAYAGAAATAAATACTATTACCAGAAACCTTAATAGTCCCATATGTCTATGCCATTTGCTGCTCAAAACCGAGGAAAAAGATGTAAAAACAAAGTTGTCTTTCAGAGCAGACCTTATGCCTATGAGTCAGTGTCATCCTACTACTCAGGTGTCGAGAAAGTTTGTCCTTGAAACCCAGATTTCCCTTACATACACTGACATGTGTTTTGCAAGACCTTGAAATTACACAAGGGAAGGAGAGCTGGAAACTGCTGCCAAATGGTCACAGTTATCCCACGAACCTTCAATTCTGTGTGCTCTGGTGCTGCAGGAGGGACCCGTGGGGCTGCAGTCAGCACTGCTCAGGTGGCTGCCCCTTTGACCACGTGGGGAAGTGCAGGTGAACCACTGAAGGCAGGATGCAGATGTTACCATTCCTTTGACATCAGCTGCTGGGCTGCCGCTTTCCTCCCTTTTTTTTCTTTTTTTCTTTTTTTTTTTTCCTTTCTTTTTTATTTCCTCCCCAAAATTCTGCACATTTTCTCGAACAGTGACACTTGAGAGCGGATGGTATGGGCTGGCGTGGTGGGTCCCGTGGCTGCCTCATTCAAAATGCAGAGGAGAGTGGGGATATAGGGCCTGACTTTAGCACTCCTGGGTTGGCTGTTTGGAAATCARCCAGGGCACTTGAATTAACTGCTGTTTTTTCCAGGGGACTCTCAGTGGCCTCTGCTTTACAGAGAAAAAAAAGTGATGTTGTCCTATTGGTGTTACGATTTCCATCCCAGTTTATTGAAACCAGTGTGCCAAGCTACAAAGAAACTTGTTTGATCAGATGCAGTTGTCCAATATTATCAGCATCTAGCTGGATGATTCTCACGGGGCTTTGGGAGGGAGGAAAGGGTTTTTGGTTTTTCATGGTGGTATTGTTCCTTTCCTTGCTTTCTTTGTTTCAACTTCTTTCTGCTGAAAAGACAGCAAAGCTTGCATGTGGTTATCGTTAGCTCTTCATGCATCTATTTGCATTTAAGGAGTGCAACATACTGGGCTAATCTACATTTTTATAGTGGTCTTCGAATACAGTAATCAACAATGATGTGTTGCTTTGTTTGCAAAACCCCAAACCGAAAGGTTATCACTTCCGTGTCTATGACAGCCTCACATGAGTGGAACTTCCTGGGCTTCTTCCTATCTGCTTAGCTAAGTCTAAAGAATCCCTGATATCAAGGGGTTAAAAATTCATTAAGAATATTGTTGCTCTTTATGCTTTACATCATATTTATATTTGTATTTGGAAAGAGCACTTCAGCGATTGGAACATAATTTATGAAAAGTTGTTAAATGGTGTTAAAGTGTCTAAATTGAAGCTCCAGCATACGCTCATACACAGTCCTTGAATTATCAAAACATTTGTGTTTGTTATGTGAGCAGTATGGCTGGAAGCTCAGACCTTGAAAAGGCCTTTACTATTTTTTCCACGGCTTATTTTTCACAGTTTATTCCTTTTGTTTCCTTTTATTTTTGTTTTTAAGGAAGACAATCTTCCCCTACCTTGCAAGAGCTGAGCGTTTGATGTGACTTTGTTTTGGAAAGTGGTAACACCCACTTGCTACTATTTGTGAATTGTCAATGTCATTAGATATTAAGGTGTTTAGCTGGAGTTTAAAATACAAGGTTCTGCTCTGTGTTGTCTGTGCATCTGTATTAATTGTCTTCTTAACACTAACTGTGTTTTTCTACTTGGCAAGTATTCCTAGCAGAAACTCCCACAGCAGTTCCTTCTAAAACTTCAGCATTTGTAACTGTACTGTTACCACTGGGTTTTTTAATATTCTATTTTTAAATCTCCCTTTTAAAAAGAAAATACATGAAACAGTTATCAAGAAATGTAGCAAAGAAACTACCCTAGCTCCTAAGCCTTTTAAGCAAAATACAAAGAGTACAGCTAATCTGTGCCTTCTCATACAAAAGGAGAATGTAACACACAATCTAGGCAGTAGATTCTTAGCTCCAGAAATTCATGCAGCTCAGTAAAGTCACTCTTGAGGGAATCTGCTGTGCCTACTCCCTGTGTGTTTCCTGTGAAGCATCCAGTGCATACACTGGGGCAGGATCAAACTACACCTGCACCAGAGAAGGGAAATAAGTGCCTGAATATATACAAACATGCATGTCTGCAAAGGTGAGGTGACAGGATTTCTTAGCATACTAGGGAGAGTTGGT
Organism: Malurus melanocephalus; assembly: GCF_030028575.1. Taxonomy (NCBI): domain Eukaryota; kingdom Metazoa; phylum Chordata; class Aves; order Passeriformes; family Maluridae; genus Malurus; species Malurus melanocephalus. Next base: position 1,251,672 of record NW_026623278.1, read on the forward strand.
GAGGGAGCAGCCAGCGGTAATGAAAAAAAAAAAGGTAAGGAATGAACAACAGGCTTTTTGGAATGATTTGTAGWGTTTATCACAAAAACACAACAGCAAAGTGCAGTTAAAGTCCTTAGAACATGGATTGCAGTGGTCAGAGTCCCTTTCAAATACAGTGGAGTTCATGCCTGCATTAATCCCAGAAAGACTCCTTGCATGAGATAGGGATATTTTGAAGACCAAGAATTGTTYTCTCCTTCTCAGTGACCTGACTGAGGATGAAAACATGTTCTGTTTGTAACAGGAGTATATTAAGTCAGCCCATAAATCATCCARTGTCTCACTGTAGGGCTTTAAGTTTCAAAGGGGTGGGAGTCCATCCATTGTTTTATTTACCAGCCATGTASATTTGTCTCCTTTAGTATTTAACAAATGCATTCCTACGAACACTGGTCACTGTTAAAAGTAATTATTTGGTTTTCTCAAATTTAAGTGTGTTTAATAACACTGTCAAATTAACAAATGTTTCTRTTTCTGTCAGTACACCTCCTTTTTAACTACAGCAGCACAAGTTGGAAAAATGGTGTAATGTAAATTTTGGGAGCTGATATTAGGGCTGACTTTCTATGGGAATATTTGAGTGCAATCCCAGGTGGTTTAACATGACTGAGCTGCCAAGTTAGCCCCTGGTTGCAGAGGGAAGGCTTCAAGGCCAAATGATAAGAAGTTATGTCCTTCCATGTTTCATACATTTACTTCCTCTTTTATTTTCCTATCTGAGCACTTCAGATGATCAAAAATAACTGGCAAACATATTTTCTTGTTTTTTTTAAGTAGTCTTGAACTGACAAGACAAGAAATCCTTAGACCAAAGGACAGTATTTTTCAGAAGGTTGCAAATGTCTCGAAGTAGAGACAGAATGTATTTACCTCAGCCATGATTTTACTGCCATAATAAGATTTTTTTTTTACTGTGCTGCATACACCAGGACTTTAAGATTATGTTAGCTTATGCTGAGCTAAATCCAGATACAGGATTTGGTTGTAAAATGTACAAGGAGAGGTTTGTGTCTGCAAAAAGTCTCTACAATCCCCTTTCCATGAGAGGATATTAGGGGTGCTGAAAGGAATCCATTGCTYAGTGTTTCCATGCAATCCCAGCTGAATTAATTGTGACCTTGCTTTTCACACCCCTGCAAGGCTCCTGAGGAGCCAGGGGGTAATTTCACTGGTCTTCTTCCAGATGGCAGTGTTCTTTCCCTGTGGGTATTTTGGTGTTGCTGAAGCTCATGATGACCAGAAATATGTGAATATGTCAGTGAGGGATGCTCACCTCCACTTTGTGCCTCTCTGTGCGATGCTCTCCATATGCAGAGGGACTGCAGGAGAGGTACCTCCTGAGCCTGGAGAGGCACCTCCTCAGCCTGGTCAGCCCATGCCAAATCTCACCCACCCATACATTGCGTGCTCCTGATCAAACCCTCGTGCTCCCCCTCAGTAGGAGCATCCACAATGGCTGGAGCTTAACTACTATCATTTGGTGATTCATTTGCAGTGCTTATTTTCTAAAAATTGCATAGCCTGTTCTCAAAAGCAAGGCGAAGAAAAAAGCAGCTGTCATGAAAAGAGAGGAAGAAAAACTCACACATAGAAAACACAGGGCTTTAAAGAACTAAACCCACATTATTAGGGGAGKGAGAAAATCCCCCACAATTTGCCATGTCTTATCTTTGAAAAAGATCAGAAATAGATTTTTGAGGTASTGTTTGTATTTTGGACAATTAACAGCAGTACTGGTGAGTCTAATAACATATGGATTTAAATTCTGTTCTGACTTGCATTTCTTTCTTTTGTGAGTTTTCAGAAAATAAACCAGGAACTTTTTCCCTCTTGTAAAAAAACATGCTTCAATATTCAGTGGTAGTGAAGTTTAGACATGTGATATTGATRCTGAAACAAACACAGTGCTTTGTAAGTGTTCTAAGAAGTATCAGAACAGACCAGTCCAAATTTTACTCCCTTGTGTCACTGAATACAAAGAGAAACTTCATTGTGCCTCTCTTTATTCTAGCACAGCATCCATAGAGTTTGATTAAAAAAGCAGAAAATTGACATGACTGAAAAAAAGAAAGAAAAAGTTAATCTTTAGGGCTGTGGAATGTTTTGCAAAAAGCTTTTGCTTTCTGCACAATCAGTTGATCAACAAAAAACTGTAGCCAAACCCAGAACTTCCCATTCAGATATTTTATAATGTTTCATTTTAAAATTCATGATCAAAAGATTTTAACATCATCAAATTCAGTTTTCTTTACCTCAGTCTGAACTTATTTTTTTTCCTTCCTGAGCTACTGCAGCACTTCATCCTTCCTCCCCTGTTTCCTACTGTGTCAGGTTTCCCAGCCTGAAGATACTTCTTTCTTGGCRTGTCATCACGATGCAGCTTCTGTGCCCAGTGGGGAGTTTGTATTTTGCTGTCCAAAAGCAGCTCCACAGTCCAGTCTACAAGACACCAAAATTAGAAATCCGCTGAGGTCCTCCAGCAGCCCAGAGAGACACAGCTTATCCCCAAACAAAAACACTGAGTCTGTTTTGAAAGTGATGCATTTTCTCTGCATGAATTAAACTTGGCTTTTAATGAAGTACTTCATTTSATTTTGCTGATGGAAGATTTCAGTTTTCAGCTCAAATTAAAGCACTTCTGTGCTAAAATTCCTGCTGTTCGGTTTTGTTCTCCTGACCAAGTCTCTTTCAAGATTCTCTTAGTCTTTGTTTGCATGGGTTGTAACTGGGAAATACCCTTGTTGTGAAGGCTTCTCCTGAGATGCATTCCCTATTCTTACAAACAGGGAACTATGGAACCAATGTTCTTTCTCAAAGTGGAAGAAACGTGTCAAGGTCAGATGATGAATTTCCTTGCAGACTGATACACAGATTTATGTTGAAGGTCCTGTTCGGCTTGAAGCCCAGTGAAACAAAAATTCCTGTCTGTGTGTGTGTATTTAAGGAATAACCCACAGATGAGTCATGAATGCAGCATTACTAATGACCCTACCCACACCACAGCTGCTGAACCTTTCTGCAAGGCAGGATGAGCTGCAGACCTCCCCCAGGTACCAGGAACACCTCATCAGTACTCTCTGGGTCTGATGGTCTCTGACAGGCTTTCAAACCTGGCCCCCACCTTCCAGCTGAGGAGCCTGTGTGAATCCCAGAAAAAAAAAAAAAAAAAACCTTCCCTGACTTGTACATGATGTGACCCACCCACATGCTTTCCTTGGCCTCGCCTCCTGGGTGATGAGATCTCTCAGCCCTCAAGTAATCTGTGTAGCACTGGATTTACCTTCAAGTTATGAAGCTGTAGCAGAGAATCGCTGAATGACTGAGTGAATGCATGCAAATACATATAAACAAGAGAGAATGTGATAATTTGTGCAATCTTAGTATTTTGCCTATATGTCTATTAGCATTTTCTTTGATAGGGTGGCTTTCCTTTGACATACTTTTTAAAATGAGCTTTGTAGGGGAATTTCATGAAAGTAAGGTAGGAATAGCTCAAATGTTGTTTTAGAATAGGCTAAAATCCTTTTGTGGCTCTTCTCATTGAGGAAGCATTTTTTCTTCCAGGGCAACAGAAAATGTGAGTTGAAAGTAGGATGAGAGCAATTAAGATCCAAGAAGGGGTGTGTATAAAGCCAGGATTAAAGAAAGCTGAACCTCAACATTTCAGCTGAAGAAGAAAAGACTGATAAATTTATTGAAGGCTTTTGATGGCTGTAAAGTATGTAGAAGGGCAGCTGATTTAATTTTAATTAGTGCTTTTGTTTTAACTATCAGTTTACTGCAACTGAAGGTTTTGGTTTCATTCTAAAGAACATTTTGGGGAATGGTGTTTCTTCTGCTCCTGTCTGTGATTGGCAAAATAAATCTGAAAGATTTGCCATATGAATGTGATTTCTGTCTGTTTTCATTAAATCTAGATTATTATTAGATTTTTCTTTTTTAAATGAGATCTGTCATTCTTTTTTTCTCCTCTCTGTTTTGTTTTTCTGTTTGGCTGCTCTCGTGTCTTCTTTTGGGTAATTGCAAGCCATTTGATTAAAAACCAGCTATTTTCATAAGAATCTTGCCACTTCCCATTTGGAAAACAGTACATGAGTGCTGCTGCCTTTTTAGGCCCTGTGCTGTCTCACTGTGGTGCCAGGGGAAGAGCTCTGAACAGGAGCTACCTGAAGCTTTTGGAGAGTTGCTTCTCAATGGTTGACCTGACAGGTGCTTCTTAGAGCTGCTCAATCTGCTACTGCAAACTTGAAAAGGTGGAGATTTTTTTTGACAAAACTCAATTGTTTGGATAAAATGGTGCTTCGTTGCCTTGCTGCAAGTTTAAAACAGTTTCTGTGAGAGTTTTAGTGGTGAMTTGGAAGTATGAACTCAGAAACTTCAGGCTTTAGCTCTTGCTGGCTTCTCCACAAGGGAGATASAGTTCTGAAGCCCTGTTGCAGAACTACCAGCCCTCAGAATACTGGTGCTTTTTTTGAGCCAGTACTGTGATTTCAGGGTGATTTGTGTTGATTAATATTAAAATTAGTATTAAAAATTTCTTGTAAAGCTGGAATTATATCAGGCACCAAGCAAGCTCATCTGAAACAGTTCAGTACTGCTTTACCATAGATCTGTTTGATAYAAGTTTYTACCAGTTAGGAGTAGGAGTTTGGRTTAGAGTTGCCTATGCAGTACTATCCCTTAGTCTGAATTRCTTGATTCTAAATAGTGCAAGCTGAATGCAGAGATCTACTTTGTAAGCAAAGATAATAGATTTTTAGTTGGGTTGCAAGATATATGAGCCAATTTACATCAGCATATGTTTATTAGTGTTTTTCATACTTTTATTGAAAATTATTGTGTGATTTTATTCCTTTCTCTTCTAGCTGTGTATCTGAAAATTGGAATCACATTGGTTTTCAAGCAGCATTGAAAATGGGTGTTCCGTGAGCATCCAAAATCAAAAAGTGATAATCGTATTTTAGAAGGTGAGGGAAAAATCATTGCTAATTCTTCCTTATGGGTGCTGTGAATAGGATGGTTTGCATTCAAGAGAGTTAGGGTGTGTACTTGAAAAATTTATTCAAGAAAGAAAAACTGAAAACAGGTTCAGTCAGCTCATGTGCTGGGTTTCAGTCTGCATTTATCTTTTGCTCGCACAGCAGGAGGGAGTATTTCTAATTGATCACATTCTTCAGTATTTGACAAAATATAAATCTGCTGTGACTTCCAAACTTTGCTGAGGATGGATTAGGAGTCAAGGGACAAGAAGAGCTGTCGTGCATGGTGGGAGTAGTGTGGAGAACTTTAGTGCGAACTTGACCCATATGGTTACCAATCTAACAGTATTCACAAACATGAATTAAAAATAAAACAGATATATTGACAGGATATCCTAGTAGAGGCTTTCAATTTTTAAAAAGTTTTTCTAATTCCTTTTGGAAATACTTTTTAAAATTGATAGTTATCATTGTCCTTTCAGCTATAATTAATYATAATAATTAGAACTGTGGACATAGAGACTTAAGAACAGATGTGAGTAGGACAAGCAATCTATGGCAACAATAACTATGCAAAGAGCTGTGCTATACTGCACAGTGGAGTTTCTTGCTGTAGGCAGTTCAGTGCATGTGTCTGTTCTCATTGGCTCAGATCCTGGGATAAATACCTTGATCTTCTTTTTGGGCCAATAAAGTGGAGCTGAAAAATGTTTTTTCTGAGACCTTTTGGTGAAAATCTAATACCAAATTGTTCCTGCTGTGCTTCATTAGAGGTGCTTGCAACTGGATTGCTATTGATTGCTTTTTGAATGTGATTCTGCATTTTAAAAACTTGCAAGAGAAAAATGACAGTGATAGATGTGTACCTTAATATCCCTGTGTCAGATGTGAAGGCAACTGCAGTTCATCAATGGCCTGTTAATGGCAGAAAAGCCAATGACTATTCACAACCTGAAGGCTCTGATCCTGCAGCCACTTGAGAGTTGTGTGTCCTTATTAATGTTAAGTAACTCCACTGAACATCTGGGATTACTCACATCGATAAAACAGCGTGAGTTTGAGTGATCCTGGAATCAGTAACTTGGAAGCTGTTCATGTAGGAAAAAGCTATGATCAGATAATCAAAGTCAGAAATGTAAGTACAAGAAGGGTATCAGTGCTTCTGACACTTAAGAATTTSCCTGTGCTTTCCAGCTCACACTAGCAAAATATGCAAGGTTAATAATGTAGAAGTAATGCACTTTGTGGTGTTAATCACTAGAACTTGCTTTGTCATTTTCGTGACAGCTTGTGTCTGAAGGCTGTCTGAGGTCAGTGAGTCATGTCACTGAGGTCAGACTGAGATTTCACAAGTTTTCACCCATTCTGTGCTGCTTCTTTGCTTTGTACAGGCCTGTTTTTGTTTTCTTTAAGAAATACTGTTGATACATGTGACATTTCCTTATCTTCTTTAGCATGATAATGGCATCGGACAGTACAAGGAAATGCTGAGGCATCCTCAGGTCTTGCAATGGCAAAGGAATTAAAAGAGTGTTTAGATCTCATAGAGATATTGTGGTTTTTGATCCCTTCCCTTCCCAGGTTCTTTAAGCAACCCTAAAACACTCAGTTGYGACACCATCTTGCACATGTGAAGTTGTCCTGGTGTGCCTGTGTGTACAGCAGAAGTCCACAGTTCACCTGAAGGTGGGTCTTTAAGGACTCCAGCAGYTGGTGTGAGAGCTCTGATCACCACACTTCCTCATCCTCATCCTCCTTTTCACCCTTTCTAACCCCACTCTGATTTTCCCCTGACATAYCCTTCAGGACCACCCTACGAATTKGGTCACAGCATAGCATCCCAAGGTCCTGGTYCCCTGTGCTGTAGGAARACAGCAAAGCACTCTCTTCAGCAGTTAGTGCCCATCATCCATAACTTTCCTTCTGAGATGAAAGTTATTCTGAGAGTTTAGCGGCACTTTGGGTTCATAGGACATCAAGAAATGTGCTTTGATTTTTTTTTTCAGTGTCTGCTTTTCCAGATTTTTCCCTTTTGTTTTGCCTCCTGTCTTTATTTCAGCTTTACCCCTCCTTCAGTCACAGTAGTTGAAAAGAGAAAAAACAGAAAGGATGTTTTGAAGGCAAATATTTTGAAAACGGGAAAAAAATTAGAATAATTCATACAGCTTTCACTGAAAATAAAAGTATTTTCAGACACTAATGTTTGTAGTTTCATTGACTGTGCTGTGTTAGAATGGTCCTTCAACTGACTGTCTCCCAAGACACGTAGTTGTATCAAACCTCAATTCTATAGTCCATGACTTTTTGTTCTAATTAGATGAAGGAATCTGATCTACTTTGGCCAGTGCCCTGAGAAGTGATTTTCTTCTGGGACTGGAAGTGTTTGCTTTATAAATCTACATTTCTGTTTGCATTGCAGTGGATTTCCACCAAAGTCTCATGTGRGTAAATATCTTTGGTGTACTACTGATTTTTGTGTTATTTCWGTTTTCCTGTGCTGCTCTGASAATGCAAGAAGGAAAASACTGTTRTTTAKTTCCTATATGCTGKTATGTGTTTTCCTGTGAGAAGGAAGACCAGAATTTTGTACTTTATGCTATATTGCATCCGCAGTATTATCTCTGCATCATTATCTAAGCTGAATCCAGTAGTAAACYTGAGTGTATTCATTTTCTGATCATGAAGTTGTTTGAACAGTGACACACAGGCAATAGCCACTCATKATGACTGGGAAATAATATCCCACACAGCTTAGACACTTTGGGAAGAGACTCCAAAAGCAAAGTAACTTSCTGCAAAGGAAACAAAAGATTGTTTCCAAAGTGCAGTAAGTAGCACTTGTTGCTCCTCTTCTCCTGTTAAGCTACTCTCTATCAAGACAATGTGCCTGAGGGACCATCCTCAGCCTGCTCCAATGACAGAATCTTTGAAGAAATGTGGAGGTTGGTTGGTTGGTTGGTTTTGTTTAATGAGCTTTCTTTTTTCCAAAAATGGTGAAATGCAAGATATAAAAATATTTAAACCTATTCTTCTCGTCCTAATTCCTAAATGATTTGTGGAAAATTACTACTTTGTTCTCTGATATGTTGTTTTCAAATTTACAGATGGAGGGGATTATTTTAAAACAAAATAGTCACCACAATAGGTTTCACTCTCTATGATTTTGACAAAAAGTGCTTTACAAGTACCCTTTTTTTTCACAGTCTTACCTTTTACAAAAATTCAGGCACATCATGTTCAGATTTATCTGAGATACCTTCCTATATATAGTTTAAACTGTTACTTTTCCCCTCTTTTGATTTGCAAACTAGTGCTGCAGCGAATGTTTAACCCCCGGTCTGTGCTCTGAGTAGCATGTCACTGTCATAGCACAACTCTTGTAATGGCTCCATGTCACATAGTGGCAACAAARCACATGGGTCAAACAGCTTGGCCTGGAAAGATTAGTGCAAATAACACYTGTCTGTCTAYGGTACTTGAGAAAATACTGGAAAAYAGAAGAATCAGATAAAAAGTCTGTGTTTCTTTCTTTCCCTCAACTCCTAGGAGGAAATAGTGAACTTGGACTCAACAGATCAAATGTTTGTCTTAAATATGCCTTAGAATAGAGAATTAATTGAACATGATGTGACCTGAAGCCAAAAATTTTTACTTCTGGTTAACGTGTAGAAYGCTGAATTAATGAAGTTGCTCCAGCAGCTCTTAGCTAAAGAAGTTCTGTCCCAGGAAAATGAGTGCATGCAGTAATGTAACTGGCATTGCTTTTACCGTTTTGGGGACAGGAGGTGCTAAGTAAAGCATGCTATATAAAGTCTATGTAGAATTTACTCAAATAGTCTAATAATGTGTATTTATGCTTTGTGGCATATGAAGAATTGGCTCCTCCAGCCATTACCAGCGAGTACTGTGTGAGAGCTACCAGTTTGCACTTCCATCTGTGCATACAAACTCCAGCTTCTATACAAGCCACAACTGCACTTGTATGATTCATAGCTGTTAGAAAGACTTATTAGTCACCTACTTCATTCCCTTTCCTGTATAGAATTATTCTTTATTGTGCTGTACATTTGCTACTTTTTTGTCAGTCTAATTTTAAATTATCAAAGTAATGGAGCTCCCACTGCTTCCCTCAGGAAAATGTTCCAGAGCATTAACAGATCTGCTGTTAAGAAACATACTAATTTCCTGATATTATTTTTTCTTTTATTAACTTCATTTCATTGTTCTAACTACTGTCTTCTGTGCAYTTTCCCATGTTCTCACTTTGAAACATAAGCCTTGCACCCTGCAAATGTGTCTTGTTTATTTTCAGCTACTATACACATACATGAACAGGTAAATCTTAACCTGTATAGGCCTATGTTTAGTAGGAGTAAAGCAATAAAACTGATAAAATTGGTTCATTTTAGAGCAACACGTCTTTGCAAGAGCTCTAGAAGTAATTACAAACATCAGCTAAAAGCTTTATGTGATCTGAAAGTTGATTTCCTAGACCATTTTCTAAAAATGATGKTTGCACTTACCTGAATTAAGTAGACAGAATTAAAGTAAAACCTTGTGTGGACATCGATTTTGATTTGAGTTTTCTASTTTGTCTAGAGGATTAGTAGGGTACTTCAGAGTGTGGAAGAATTTTCAGTTTCCCAATGGAACTTAGAGTCCTGTGTGAGCTTTCCCAGCCTGTTTCAGCACAAACTTTAAACTAAAGACAGTATTTGCTTGTACTGCCATGTAACTCTGCCCTGAAATGTGTGAAGAGCACTTGCCTCTCCTTGCAAACGTGTGGTACAAGATAGTGGTTTAAGGTTTATGCTTCTTCTTTGCATTCAGGTGATCAGTTACTTCAGACAATTGCTTAGCACAAGTTGTGTCAGAACTCATCAGCCGTTCATACACCGAACTGCACTTTAAACCTACTTTTTAATGGGAATCAGTTGAATGAAAAAAGAATAATGGAAGTAACTCACATCAGGTTTTTGTTGTTGGATTCTGCAGGACTAAAATCTGCCTTAAATGTGCATCTTAACAGTGCCTTGTTCTAAGTACATRTGCACTTCAGTGGCTCTACTCAATRGAATGCTGGGCRAGTCTTGTATCTGTCCTTTTGCTGTGAAATTTGCCATCATGAATTTCCTTATAAACTATAGATCATGTGAACAGTGTTCACATAGCTTGCATGCTTCTAGSATCCATCTCTTTTCACTCTCTCTTGGACTTCGACTGTGTTGCACGGACCTTATCCTAAGTGCCAGCCTTCTTTCTGCTGAGTTTCTTATGTAATTCCAGTTCACAAAACTCCATCTTCTTCTTGGGACAAATGAAATCTTACTCTGGATGCCAGCTCATAGAGCAGGTATAGAGAGCTTTTTCTAAAATTTTTAGACTTTGTTGGTTTTATTAGGGATCTGTCATTCTTTTTCAGGAAGTGTCAATGTTTTATATGATAGTATTTCCCTAGGAAATGCTTACAGTAGAACTCAAGGATTTTGAAAAGGAAATGTTTTCTGAGGCTAAATGAGGGCAAGAGCATAAATAGAACTTGATTTTAGAGAACACATTCTGTAGTCGTGACTGTGGAGAATGAAATAAATACCTTCAATGCAGAGAGTAGGATGGCAAGCACAGCTCTGCTCTTTGCTCAGCTGTATGTCTCACTCCTTGAAATATTTGCATCTCCAGTGTCCAGCTTATTAGTCCTTTGAAGCTGGTGAGAAGGCTGCAAATGACATCTGTTGTTTTGGAGTATTCAGTGTTCCTKTCTAAATATCCAGGGAAGACAGAGGACAGCAAGGCAAAAGATGATCATACAGATCAACAGTTTTTGTTAACTGACCATCCTAACTTCTGTCTTTGCCAGGTTACTTGCAAGTAATGGAAGGGAGACACTGCCTTCTGAGATAGAAAATCCTAGTGTATTTTCTTAGCTCCCTTTCAAGAGCCTGTGTGCTATTTTATTCTGTAAAATTGAGTAAAATGAAAATCAAAACCAAATCAGTCTTTTGGGGTTTGCCCCAATATTTGCTCATATTGGCATTGCCAAGGTTACTGTGAATATACTACGAGCACCGCAATCAAGTGTTGAGTGTTTGAACAGTCTTTTCAGTAGCTTAGCTGCTCAGGCTGTCTTTACCTAGAATGTGATCTTAGGTCCACTGAGTGATGAATCTGTTCTTTTGTTAACTCAAGCTGTTTTTTAAAAGGTAATTGTTCTTTTTAAATTTTAATTGAATCTTCAGGCTTTATCAGATAAAGCTGACTGCAAAATGCATGAACCAGTATTARGATTATTTTATCTAGTGTAACTGACCATGCATAAAATTCATGTAGTAAATTAAGTACTGATAAATTAGTCTTTTGTCCCCTTTATTCTCATTGAAGTCTAGGTAAGCAGAACATGTGGAAATCCCTTATATTTAGCAGTTTTTACAGGATCCGTGCTGTAAAGGTAAAAATACTGACTGGGTGTTTTTGGAGTGTTCTACCTTTATGTTGTCTCACTCAGATCTGTAGACTTCTTGCCAAGAGAGAGGTCCGGGTTGAAAATATCTGGTAGGATATTTGCTGCATGAAAAGCAAATATTGGTACAGAGAAAGGAAGTTTGCTGAGGCAGTCTTAATAGGTATGTTTGTTGAGCTGAACATCACTTACGGGATTGTATCAATTGAGGCAAGAAGCAGGAATTGGCTTTGCAAATCAAAATGGAAGCCTTACTGTAAAAAGAAACATCGCAGAAAGTAGGCTGGAATACTGCACTACTCAGAGTTTACATTCAGCTTAAGTCCTACTATATACTACCACACTTGTGGCATGTTGTGTCTTTTGCTATGCAGGTTTAATGATCTTTAAAAAGCCTTGATATGAATTTGTCTTTGGATGTCTGCTCTAAAATGGTGACTTTGCATATTTATATGATGAACTCCACATTAATGTTGACAGATGAATAATTCAGTAGCTCTGAGAAAACAGTAAAAAGTCAACAAAAGCAGCAGAAATGTCTGCAAGACTGTACAGAGCTGAGATTTAACCAGGAGACATTGCTGTTGCGTTCTGATGTCATGTCTTGATCCTGAGACAGATCCTGCAGTGAAGTCAGGAAATAAAAATTTGTGACCTCCCAGCATTAAGAAGCTAAGGTACAGGACAATGACATCATTGGAGCTATGAGGAAAAGGGTCAATTTGAGAACAGCAGTTGTGAAGACATGTTTATCTACAATCTGAAATACGAAGTGACTCAGGAGAAAATTGCTTATAAAGTAATTTGCTCTCTTAGTTGGCCCTGGAAAATTTCTTAAGACATTGTAAAACGGCTCAGTGGAACAATAAAAGCAATTGCCAGCCTGGGTATATAGAGAAAAACAAAGCTTTTTTACAAAGGAAGAAATTATTCTGTCACATACTAATAAAGTGTCATATTTTCAGACAGAAAAACGATTTCATTACTTATTCACCTCTTTTCTCTAAAGTTCTATGAACTTGAAAATTGTTCTGTACTCTTAGTAGGAAGTTAACGTGCAAGTTCTTGAGAGTTATGTGGCAGTGTATAGACTACAGATGGAAAGTTTGGGAAGTCATTTTAGTTTGACCATTTGGTTATTTTATGTGCAAACAGCCTTAACAATTAAGTGTATGCTGGTACTTCTGACATGTCATAAATGCAGTGACCCTAAACAAAAGAGGTTAATGGCTTTCGTGTCCTGATGCTGTTTGTCCAACAGAGATGTAAAACAGAGCACTAAAGGGTTGAATTTGTTCTTTGGCTTCTTCATAATGTTTTTTTTTTTTTTTAATAAATGGCAGCTGGGAAGGTTTTAGGATATAGGATACAAATAAATCTCTAATTGCCATCTTCATTATCTTTTAAGTGAAAAATAGTTGTGTTCTAGTGAAAAAGACCTGGTTTTATCATATGAAAAATATTTTCAGAATAATTTAAGGGTAATACTCTACTGACACAGAATTGTAAGCTAGAGCAGAATTTTATTAAGAAATAACTTTATATATAATGATCTGTTATAAACTTAAATAGCAATAATGGATTTTCAAAATATGTGTCTGTGGCTCTCATCACAGTATGGTAAAAGCTGTCATACAGGAAGATGTGGAGTGGGCTAAAGGGAATGCTCCTGGGACCTGGCAATTAACACATCCTGAGCACATAGCTTTCACAACTGTGCTTACTCTGCATGTGGCAGAAGCATAAGGAAAATTTTATTGTTTCAGGGGTTTATTTCCAGTAACAAGGCTCACAGTTATAGAAGTTTAATTTATGTATGTGTTAAATGGAAAAGTTCTAGGCATTTTGGCATAAAACTGTAGGAAGTACATTAAATGGTTTTCTTACCCATAGCATGACATTTTCAGAGAAGGTCACCACTCCTGCATGACAAAATATGTGCAGAGTAACACTTGAGCAGATCACTGACCAAGGGCTAGAAGAGATTTAACACTTTGGGTTGGCTCTTCCGCTGCTGTTTTCACGGTTGGAGTTGGCCACTGTTGGAATACTGTGCTCAGGACCTGTGGACTGCTGGGTCTCCTGATCCTGCCCCTAGCCTGATCCCAAATCTTCCTCTTTGACAGCCTCTTTGCAGGTGGCAAACATCTCCTCCAAGTGCTGTTTGAAAGGCTGCAGAGAGGTATCTCTGGGTAACTACTCTGTCCTTGATACTCCTTTGCATATCTGCTGTCTTCTGTGRAGCCAAGGGCTTTTGTACTGGAGTTGTGAACCCAAGGGTGAATCTCAGTTTGCCCGTAAATCCAGTAATATTGATGGAAATGGCACACCTCTATTTCCTGTAGGACTAACTGAGCATTCTGTGGAAAAAATGCTTAAGTACCAGGGCCCAAATATACTCTTAAGTATAAAGGGTTAAAATTAAATAAGCCAAACCACCAAATTCCTATATACGTTGCCTCTATCCCTTATTTTAGCCCCAGTTAATTTCATCTTAGATCTAACAGCAGTTAAGATATGCAGATGAGAATTTTTGTGCATTTTGGACATCCAAGAGTAAGCACAGTGTCATGTATTTAGGGACCAACTGAAGAGCTCTGCTAGCTGAGTGTTATGTGCATACTACAGACATGTTCAGTCTCTTGGGTTTTTAAAAGTCAGAGTATTGTTTGCAGTTTTCCATGRACCTGATTCATGCCCAGTGGATTTGAAAAAATGTAGTTGTATCGAATGSATGTCARCAGTACAAGCCATGCCCTGCTATTKTATTAGCACCTCAGTGTCCTGAGGTGCAGACTTGCAACATCTCGTAGGACAGGAAAGGAATAGGCAAACTGGATATTTGGTACCACTGTCTGTGCCTGGGGAAGTAAAAATTAAATAATAACAATTTCTTAAGAATTTGAAAAATAGGTTTACAGAAAARCTCCTATAAATTGAGAAGCTTTCTCAATAAGATGGACACGCATGATGCTTAGCTGGCATGTTTCTCTAGAAAAGCAGCACCATGGAAAAGGACTGCCAGAAAGATGGAACAGGAAAGCAGAGTATCAGCTCCTCCAACCAATGGCCTGAGGACAAAGAGTACAGGCATGGGTTTTGACGCTTATCCCACAGTCAAGCCTCTTCTCCGGGCTAAATCTGGTAGAAGGATCCCAAGCAGAGCTGCAGCCTTCCTCCCATTACAGGATTTGCTATAGGAGGGAAGGAGCAACCCTGCAGCCTTTATAGTTCTATTTTACTGCCCGGTTAAATGTGATGCCACACTGCTATTTTTAATTTAATTCTTTTYTGAGAGTGGAGGCGATAAAACAAATTGTTTCTATGCTTCATTCGCACACCTAATGGGAGAACAGTGYAAGGGAGCTGCAAACTCCCTTGCAGCATGAAGAACAGCAAAAATTTCCAAATGCACMTGCTTGGAGTATGCTGAAAAGCTGTAATTTGCTAATGAATCCACTTTTCATCCCCCTTTCTGATTGTATCCAAGTACAGTTTCTACAACAGCACTTTGCATCCTGAAACCTTTCAGGTTCATTTGTGCTGTCCTGTTGTTTTCATTGTATGCCAAAGAACACCTGACTATAAGGTGTGTATATACATGACCTTGTAAAAGGCTTTTTGCTTTTTCAGCAGAGGCAGGAGAGACCATAAGTGAGAGCAAAGATCCTTATCAAGGACTAGAAAAAGAGACCAGGGGTTGGGCATATTGTGCCCACAGCCATACAGATAGAAAGCTGAAGGATTAAAGAGCCCTACAARCAGAGAGCCAAAGAGCTCAAGCTGCAGGGCCACAGGGGATGATGAACAGTGTGAGAGAGATTTAATAAACCAAGCAGAGGATTGATGGATTTTATTTCCCTCCAGATTTTTGCATTGAGAGTAGAAGGCTGCTTGGGTACTGTGTAACTCTGCTCCAGGAAAAGGAGAATGCAAACTACCAAAAGGCATAAAGTGTAGACTGTTGATKAACCTCCTGGCAGGCAGTGAAAGGACTTAGATATGCTTGCTGTGGTTGCYTGATACTTCAGATTGTTGCAAGAGGTATCAGTGAGCCATGTGGGTGCATCCCCTTTGGTGTTTCCTTAAGAGTGGGTCGTCACACCACTGCTGTTCAGAAGGGGAAACCAAGGCAGGAGATGGGTGATCTCTTCATGTAAATATACCTTTCTGCATATTATATTGATGTTTGTTCAGATARCTGCTTCATAATTAGCTCTGCCAGCTCTTGGGTTTCCCTTAGACACATATGTCTAAGGGAATGACAGTATATTCTCAGATTTACTTCTATTTATACTAATTAAATGCTAGTAAACCTGTCTACCTGAAGAGCAAATGATAAATAATTTTTTCCTCAGTTCTRTGTTGGACTTCTCTAACTATTAAAGCTCCTTTAATTTTAATGTTCTTCTATCTTACAAACAGTTATGTAAGTTTATAGTCCTGCATAATTTAGCTGTGCACTTCTTGCATTGAACTCAAAGAGAGGAAATCATGACAAATTATGTAGGAGGAGGATTTCCAGTTATTCAAGGCCTGAAGTGATGAAATTATATGGAGATTTATATTTTTATTAAGCAAACTCATGGTGTCTCCAGAACATCTTCATTGCATATGAGCTGCAGAAAAATCATTATCAAGGTCATGCACCTGAATTTCTTTTAAAAAAATGATTATACACAGTTGGAAAATAACATTTAGCACCATAGCTCTTATGAAGGAAAAACCTACAGTAGMAGAATAATTTCTGGCAATGTGGAAGAGCCCCAAAGCATTCTGTGTTGTCCACTGCCATTGCAGAGAAAAAAGGAAAATGTTTTTCAGGTAAAGAAAATGCCTGGGATATCACCCTTAACAATTTGGAGCAAGAGAATTCCTAGATCTGTGGGGTGGTCGTTATTTGCAAATGTGCTTAGTGGCTGCAGGCCGGGTCCTGTCYTTACTGCATCGCCCCTGCTCACCAGCTGACTTGCCTTACAATTCTGAAAGCAGAACGTGTATCAGTCCATGGATTATGATCCATGTTTTGCAATCAGCAAGTGGTGTACTCTGAATGCTTTGTCTTCAGTTTCAGTGTCCTGCCATTCCACTGAGCAGGCAGAGGACCTTCCATGGGCTGCAGGTTAAGAACTTGTGTGGTGGTCAGTGGTCTGCTACCTACCCAGTACAAACAGATTTGCTTTACCTCTAAGGATATGGATTAATGCAGGGGAGGGCTCCTATTTGGTCTGCCATGCCTCAGGAAGTCAAGGATAAAGCTAACAAAGAAAGGAACCCTTGTTATTTGCCCATAACACCATCTACCTTGTGCCACTGAGGCTTCCAGCTGGCTCTGGCAAAGAGTAGTTTTGTGCWTAGCAACATGTCTAAGGTGGAACAGGGAGGGTGTTTTGTAGGYCTGGCTGGAAGAGAACTTAAGCAGTTGTGTCTGCTCAGTTATGTCTCTGAAGTAATGATGTGGTCATGCAAATTTGGCAGAGGGGATTGTCAGGCCAAGTACCACGTGTCCTCATTGTCCTTTATGCTAAGGACTTGTCAGACTCTTGAAAGAGAGTTATATCTTGTCCTGCAAAATCGTGTMGATGGTGCTGTGGAAATTAAATATTTTTAATACCCTGTAGAAGGAAGGGCTTGGAATTGCCACCCATTAGGGTCAACTATCTCACAGCATAAGGCAAGATGTCCCTRCAAGGCTTTGAGAGAGAAACATGGTGTTGGTTTTGCCTTGGATAGGTAAAAGTCCAAAAGTCCAAATCAGAAATGTGGGTGAAWGTCTTTAAATACAGGGTCCATTTTAATACCCCATTACGTTCACATTTGCCTCCTTCATGCCTCTGTAGTCTTATTTCAGTCTCTCCCAGTAGCTCAGTTCCATTCCCAGAGGCCTGAAGTGAATAAATCCAAACATGCTCTATTTAGACTTCTACCCCATGGCCAGCACACACGATATGGCATTTCAGAGACTGAGGGAAGTGAGCCACATTTGCTCATGGGAAAAAGAAAGAACTGCAGCAATATAATGACGTAAGGTTTACCCTGCAGGTTCACCTCGGGTTACAACCGGATCTAATTCAGCATGCTCTTGTCAGTACAGCTTAGTTCAGCTAAACCAAGAAAATACAGTTCAATTCTGTATACAGCTAACTCCCACATAAAGCACCAAAACCTTCCCAATCTAATTTTTTATTGCAGGCTTTTTTTCTTCCCTTTTATTTGAGGATCTGTTGGGCCTGAATAACGTCAGATTATTTATCTGTCTGGTACCAAATGAAAATTTTATGAATTTGATTAAAGGACCATTTCAAGGTAGACGGGAGAATCACACATTTAAAGAAGACATTCCTACACATCAGATGCTAATGAGGTCACCCAAGAGAACATTGTTGTTTGGGGCCTCTACTCGTCCCGAGAGTGCCTTTTCTCACTGGAAAAAGCTCCTACCCATGCAGTCTTAATCTAGAGCATGTTTTGAAATAGCTCTTGCAGCTAGTGAAGTGCTAAACTGCTTGTTTTCATCTTAGTAGACTGAGAAAAAAATGGCATAAATTTCACAGCAGTGAGATTTTTTTTATATCTGAAATAACTTTACAGTTTGACTCTTATATCTGTGTACTTGCAAGTTTAATCAGTCAGAATACCCTGCAAATCCTAGAACTGCAAATGTTCTGGTGCAGTGGCAGACCCAAACTTTGTGCTGAACACATCAAGTAGCTCAGAGAAGTGAAATAGTGTATCTTGACCCAGATCTAGGCCAAAAGTGGTTTTTATACACCAAAGCAAGTAGAGTTGATGTATGCTTGCTGCCTTCATCTTCAAGTGCTGTTAACTACTGGCAGTCAGAGGAAAAAATGGTTTAGAACACAAAGCTTGATGGTACACTCAGAGTGCTGTAATCTTTTTTCTTAAACAAGCATTTCAGACAGAAATTTCTTGACTGAACTTTAGTGTTAACCAAACACCGATGTGTTGGATCTGGGCCAGTACATTGTTCCTGACAGTGCTCAGAAACTGGTCAGCTGACAGTTATGGAATAATGTGACAAGAGGGGGATTTTCTTAAATCCTGGGGGATTCCCCTTAAGGGTAATGTCTTAATCCMTGACACTTAATCATTGTTCATGTCAGGAAATGTAAATGTTTGTGTTCTATTACTTAAAAAAAAAGCAAGATTCATTAAGGATTATATTCTTTATTTTTAAAACAAATGAGTTTCTAATGGGAACCTGCAGGTATTCATTAACAGTCTAATGAATTTTTTTTAATAGTCCTTTCTGGTCCCAATTATATTATCCTGCAGACAGCTCCACAGGGTAAACTTATCTTTTAAGTTGGAAATGGTAGAACAGAATTTTCCTTAATCTCTTTTAAATTCACCTATCAATTTTAAACTCCCTGTTTAACTTGCCTTCATATCTCTTAATTATTTTGTCTTCTGGCTGCAACGTATTCTTTTTCTTTCACTATTGAGAAAATAAACTACGATRTTTAATTTCCCTTATTTTTAGTATTTATAATTTTTTATACAGCCATCTTGCATTGCTCTCTCACTTGMCTCCTTTCCAAACAGAAATCAGTCTTTCTTCATACAGCTGATTTTCTGAGGCTCAGAGTGATTTATGTTTGTGGGGTCTGAACCCTTTCTGTGGCTGCTCTTTTTGCAGCACTGTCTGCCTGTAAGCATTCCTCATGCCAGATTTACAGCTCTTTTTTTCTTTTTTTGCTGTTTGCTTAGGTGGAGAGAGCTTCCACTTCCCCCCCCCCTTCTTTGAATTTAGAGCGATTTGCTTGACATTGCCAGTGTCATCAGAAGTGGTATGATCCGAGTTCAAACAGGTGGTACCGTCGGGCTGCTGTCACAGGGGATGAGATCATACATTCATTCTGTCTCCRTGATGGATTTGTCTAACTCTCTCCAACTCGAGCTGACTTTGATCCCATATAATGAAAAGCCTTAAAATAGAAAGTGGAAGRGAACAGAGAGGAGCTTTAATTATTTACTGGCTGGGTCGAATCCATACCTTTTGTAAAGAGACTTCTTTTGTTGTTTTTTGGTCTATTCAGTTTTCATTAAGCCAAATTTAAATCTTTATGCTCAGCATTGGTTCAGATTCTGGGGCTGATTAAAGAGGCTTTTGAAGGAAGGTGCATTTTTCTTTCAACTCAGTTATTTTTTCCATTCACTTAATGGAATAAAAATGTTACTTGAACGGTTTTCAATCTTTAGTCACAGTAGTGCTAGGAGGTCAAAGGTACTCWAAGTTTTAACTGCTCTGAGCACCTAGAAAAATGACACCCACCTCAAAACCACTGAAGGCTATGCAGACAAAGCAGATGAGAAGTGGGAGGGAGGAAGTAAATGTGTAAATTCCTAAATTCACAAAACAAACCTGYGGCATAGCTAAGAGCCAGTCAGGTCTCTACCACTGCTAGCGTGGTGGTTAACAACAAGCCCTTSCTGTCCCTGCCACATTCACCTCTTGCGTAATGCCTGAGCAGCATGGGCACAGCATGGCAGTCTCCTGCCTGCATTTCAGAGTGGTATTCCCAGTTCCAAATGTGGACCCTGCCACCCTGAGCATATGATAGTATTTGTGTCTTTGCCCTTCTCTGGAAACAGCAGAGATGTCATCTCCCTCGTTGAGCAGGAGTCAATGCAGGGGTGGGAGTACAGCTCCTTTGTGAGCATCTTGCCCTAGCAGGTTTTCCTGGAAGAGGCCGGGTGCCATCCCAAACCCATTTCCTTCTCTGGAGGCTGGATGGTGCCTTCTGAGGGCATGAGGGAGAGGAGAGGCTTTAGGTGTGCCACTTCCTTGCGTCATTAYGCTTGGAACCAGCAATAACCTTGCAGTTACCTCTCTAGTCTTAAGCAAAAMGCTTGCTTGATTTATTTTGGAAGCTACTGTCTTCATGGTGTGCATGTCTGTAAAATCTGCATGCTTGARTTGAGGCTCAAGGAACCCCAGTGCCTATCAATATCCCTGCATCCACAGCTCCCTCACGAGAATAGACAGTAATGTGAAAGATAGTGATGGTTCAGAGAAATGTCCTTGCTTTATCCTCACTCTCAGTGCCTGTGGATACGTTAGCAGACTACTGTACATAGGGGAAAACATGCCTTTAATAGTTCTGTCTCAGCTGCTGTTAATTTGATTTCCCTCAGGTAGTCAGTGTTGTCACAAAGTCCTGGAGCAAGACGTTCTGTAGCAAGAAGTACAAATAATTTACACTGGAATGTCTGAGGCTCTTGGATAAAGCATGCGCTTCTCTGAACAAGGGAAAAAAATTCCCGTAATTTCTTTCATTTGGGGATAAATGTGATGAATTCAGTGAGATGGAAGGAGATGCTATAAAAAGGAGCAGCTTTGTGGCATCTGACAGCGAGTAGGTTATGACCAGACCTGTGCCACACTCTGTATATTTGTGTCTGTTCATCATGAAACTTAACAAGACAATGTCAAAATACTCTGCAATTATAACTGGCTTATTCTTACTACAGATAAAATGTTTTTCAATATCTCAATTTTCCCTTGGAAGTTGTTAGTTTATATTTTCAGCTCCATTCCAGCTTCTTGCCATACAACTTAGGCAAATTGGAATTAGGTACATTATGTCAGTCCTGAGGTCAAACTGCATTTGTTWGTGTTTATGAAAATCTAGAGTCCTGCTTTTGAAAAGATTGTGCTTCATTCTGCCCCAAATTGCCTTGTCCCATTCTTTGGCTGGAGTCATTCATTTAAGGGTGGAATTTTTCAGCAGGACTCAACCCTGCTGCAGCCCTCTAATACTACAGTAGTATTGCATGGCTCATACAGCTTAGCAAAAACTGAAATTACAGAATTTAGAGCAGAATGAGGTMATGAATTTGACTAAGTCCATTTGAAAATGCCATGCTAATTATTCACAACTTTAAAATTACTGAATKGGTTTCTTCCAAATTTGTTCTATTTCATAGATTTCATTGACATTTAAATATAATTCATTTTATCACCATGCTATGTCATAAAGTCCAGTTTCCAGTGTTTTCATTAGCTGGTAGATGTCTTTAATATAGAAGGATATAATACTTGGGATAGGGAGAAAAAAAGTGAATGTGGTCTATCTGATAACATTGCCTTTCTGGAACTCACTGATTAATTTTTTTTAGTCTCATATTGCTATTAGGAAGGGTTTTTTTGTTTTGTTTYTGGCACAAGTTGTGTAAAGTTCCTGAAATTCTGCAGAAGGTTTAAGACGATCGTGGCTGAATTTTCAAAGACCTAACTTTGCATTCCAGCCTTTGATCACCTCTTTTATTATGGAAAGTGTCCACTTCTCCTGAAGGTGCTGATTCTTCTCCTCATTCCTCCCTATTCTGATGAGTGTGCACCTTCTCAAGAGAAAAAAGTGCTTGAGAGACATTTCTTCCTTTGAAATGGTTTCTACTCTAGCTTGGATTTCCATAAATGAGCGCTAAGAGGAASGTGGGGAGTAACTGAAATATTGCTATGAAGATTGCAAAAAGCACATTGTAATGTTTGACCGCCTAAAAATATGTATTTTCCTTAGGGTACAAGTTTTCCCTGTGTTCAAATAAATGCTTTCATGGCAGCTGCTAATGCCTTCAATAGGTGGTATCCAGTTCTGCTAATTTCTCAGCCCTCAGAAATAAGTGTACAGGGTGGGATTATTGACTGGAGTTGTGTTCAGGTGGCTTTTGTTAGGAAAAAAAATCATTCTCTACAACAATCAGGTTGTTAATTACCACATGATTAATTGATTTCATTACCATAAGCCACTTCTACTCTCTCCTTTCTGCTTTTATTTTTGTCCCTGTGATATGTGTTGTTTATATATGGCATGGCACTGATGTGACTCGGGGTGGGGTGTTTTCCCCCCGGTGCTGGGGGATGTTGCTGCAAGGTTCCCTAATGTGGCTGCTGCGCTGCCGTGAGCTTCCTGGGCCTTTCCCTGGGGCTGATCCGCACACCCATCCGTCTCATAAGATGAGATCATGATCTGAATATGTGTCACAAAGTGAGAAGATCATACTGAGAGGAAGCTTTATTCTCAGTTCTGGAAGTGTGAGTGAAACCCCAGCAGGGATAGAGACAAAGGGATTTGCTGCGCTGGACACACAAAGGTCCCTGTCATGCCATCTCCTGAGTGGTTTCCGCCTCATCTTCACCAACTTTATCTTGTGCCTGTGCTACCTTCAGAGCACGCTCAAAGCTGCCATCCCTTATCCCAGCTTTTCGCGCTGACATTTGGGATTTCTCCACAGGATGGGTACAGCAGAGGGAGCAGTAGGACAAGCTTCTCCCAGGCTGTCTCACCCTGCGTGCTCCCGGCCCAGCACAGACCCTCGGGCTGATCTGAACTCCTCTTGTGTCCGTGTACCCCCAGCAGCACCGGGACCCCCTGTGCCGCAGGGATCCGTGCTGCCTTGGGGCCAGGACAGAGAGGGAAGGAGGGGCTGTGTGACAGGGACACCTCCCCCAGCCCTGCAGGGCACCGATGCATTTCGGAGAGCAAGTCTGGCGCTACTGGCTTTTACATAACTSATCTGATGGGATTCGTGCTGCTGGCCTATATATTAATGCTCCAGCTCTCATTAGCAGTTTCTGAGACTTCCAGGCCTCCTTCTGTGTTCTTGCTATGTATTTTTTTCTTTACGGGAAAAAAAAAAAAAGTAATTTCCTTTCTTTCCCAAATTTTTCGTCTGGAGGGTGAAATAAAGTGGGTTTTATTTTAGAACAGGAGGGTTTTTCAGTGGTATGTGGGATGAATGAAAGGGGATTGTTCCTACCTTTGGCTCAACTGAACAGAGAATCTGTTTCATAGATTATCCTCTTCCAATTCTGAAAAAAGTGCATGTGTTACTCCAGCCCCAGTCATGTCTTGCCTGCATGCACACTTCAGGCATTGGCTGACTTTCCACAAAAATTTTGTGGTTGTCTGTCCAGGCAAAGATAAAGACATAATGTTTATGGCATTTTTGTAAAATAACTTACTGGAAACCATTTTCAGTGCAGAATTTAGCACTGCAACAAAACTAAGGGTAGCAGAGCCATTTCCATAACAAAAATATCAATATATAATAATTTCAGGAATAAGGACTTTGATTTTAGGTGAACGTTTTGACAAGTTTTTAGTGTTGTGATCTTTACTTTCACAAACTTCAGTTCTCTTCAAGAACATGCTGCAGTGAGCCCTCTTAATTAGCAGTGTCCCTACCTTTTGTGTACTTGGGTAGAGCAGACATGAAGCCTTTAAAGCAGTAGAGGGTTCTTATCATCAAGAAGACAAAGAGCATCTCCTGCTGGAGCACAGACTGTGTCACGAATCTTTGCAGCTGGCATGTGGGCTGTTTGTTTAGTTTATTTTCAGAGTTTGGCTTTTTAAGGAAACGCAATCACGCTATGTTTGTTTGTCTCACACTCCTGGCCACAGCCAGTAGTTTTGAACTCACTAGATACCTCTTGCTAAATTAAACACCTAGGAACAAATCTCAGCTATACCCATTCTCGTTGACTCTCCCTGAAGTGGAACCCAAGATATAAACCAAAAAAAGAACAGGACATGCAACATTCCCCTCTTAAAGCAGCTCTCATGTGTGCTGGCTGCTCAGTCTGAGCATGCATAGCTCTGAACTAGCTGCACAACTTGCTTGCTGCTTTTTCTCCAGGTAGGGAGAAAATAGAAAAGGGGGAGTGGAAGAGAGTGGGAATACTAATAACTGAGGGGAGTATCTAGAAGAAGAACAACCATGAAGGCCTGGGAAAAGTAAAAGGATAATTGTGAAGTTGGCAGGGCAGGCTGGCTGTCTGAAGCTGGAAATGAAGCTGGGCAGCAATCCTGTCCTAGGGGGCAGGAGTGGTCACGAGAGTTTAGAGRAAACAAGGATTACTGTTGTTGGAAGCAATAAATAGCAGAGGATCATAAATCCTGAGAAAGACAGTCTTCATTAGGTGCACTGCTCACCAAGCGACTTAAATGAACTATAGCTGTCACTTCAAATGTTGAAAGTTCAGCATTTTCAGGTAGAGGACCAATAATAGATGATATTAGAAAGTCTGAAAGCAGCCTTTTTATTTGTCCAGGAGCATTGTCAATCCCGAAAGACTTCCAGGCCTCAGCACTTTTTGGCCTTAGATTTACCAGTCCTTTTTTTTCTTTTCAGAAAAATACTTTTCAGTCTGGTAAAATTATCTCTTTACCTACAAAACTTCGTATTTTTAAAGTTGCTCTTCATTTATTGTATCTCAGGTCTTAATTTTTAAATCAATTTGGGCACCTAACAAAAGAGTATTTAGTATAAAGATAAATGAAAGTAGAATTGTTCTAGTTCTCCCCTTAGGTATTTTTCACGTAAGCTTAAAAATGCATCTAGTAAAGTCTTGGGCAGAGTTTTTCACAAGTTGCTTAATTCTTCATAATTAGTGGTTTATACTTTGTTCTTGTATACAGAAATAAAGCCAAAGTCTTTATATCCTGGCTCCTGTACATGTGACATGCTTCTATATGATGGTAAATACTGGTTTAAACCATGAGTTTGTCTCAAAAACTCTTACCAAAAATACAAGACATAGAAAAAGGAAAGACCTGTTCAAAAGTAAATAATGGGCTTTTTCTTTATTCAGTAAAATGGAATGACTTGAAAATAGGATTTGCTCCTGTAGCTTAAATTTGTGACCATGGACGATATCCCTTCTTTCCCTATTGCTTGAATCACAGAAACAAAGAAATCAAGAAAAGAAAAGCCAGCATATAAAATCCTCTGTTGATGCAAAACTGGTTACAGAGTATGTACTAAGTGCATTCCCCATTTTCTTTATTAATGCTTACCAAGAATTCAAACAATTTGCATGTGTTTTGCAAATAGCAGAGGTAACCCATCTGAACGTTTTCAGTGGCTGAGCTTCCTGCCATTTCCCAGTGAGCCTCATGGAAATGGTGGGAATGTTGTGCCCAGAGCAGGCAGACGCCATGCTGGGAGGCCGGGGCAGTGTTTTKCTCTGGGTGAGCCCATGTCCATCCCCTGGGTTTCCTTCCAGGGCAGTGTATCCTGCTCTGTTGGAGGTTGTGTGGTGTGGGGGCAGCAAGGGAGTGGGTGCTTGGGGACTGCCACCAGGAGCCCCCTGTCCCCACCTGCTGCAATAGCTGTTCCCCATCTCTTTAAGGATAGTAAGCAGGAGGAAAGCAGTACATGGATCAACACTTGGTCAAACCCCACCCRCTGGACCATTTTTGGAGAGGACTGTTACCTCATAGCTGAGTAGACTTGGCTGGAGGTCAGATGGGGCGGTGAGGGGTGTGCAGGTTGAGTAATACTGAATAAACAGTGCTGAATCCATTGTGACGGGAAGGAACTGCATGCCTGTCAATGCAATTACAGTCCCTACTCCAGAGCTCTTATTCTTGAACAAACCTGTGCTGAAATATCTGCAGAGGTTAACAAGATCATTCCAAAGAGGAAGAAATACTCTTGAGTAAGACCTAGAAGGATTGAGCCCGTAGGGTAGAAGATGTTGCTTGTCCCAGTAAGCCCAAATCTTAAGACTGCCAAGACTAATGAATGCAAGACACTGACAGACAAGGGGAGACAAAGAGCAAATTCTGTGCACATTATAAATAGCTAAACATGAAGGGACAGATCATGCCTCTTAGGCACTTAGCTAAATTGGGAATGGGTAGGAAGTCACATGGCTGCAAACATGTTACCTCTTTACACTTGTCACTGGTACCAAATTACTCTCCCCTGTCTGCCACTCCCTGCTCTGCTACCAAGCCAGCTCCAACTTGAGCTCTCACTCCTCCATAAGAACTTGCTATTAATATGTTTTCATATATCTCACATCTGATGCCACAGAAGTCCCTGATCTGTTGCACTTGATGATGGTTATAAGAAACAGACCCTGCTGAGCGAGACAGAGTAGTATTCCCTCTCACAGCAGTGGTAAAGATCCAATGTGTACACTTTGTGTTGCACATTAGACATTGGTATTATTGCACAGCTCTTCATCTGAGGAAACTGGACACCTGTCTTCTCCTTTGGCTTATGTGGTACAGTTTTTGGACGTATGACCTCTGACTGTCTCATTCATGGGATTGAGATCATGCTGTCCGTGTTGACAGCCAAGGTTTCCCAGTAACTTCCAGCATCATTTTCCAAAGCTCCCCCCCCCCCCCCCCCCCCATTCCCCATACTCTATGGTTTCTAAATACCCTCCTAGGAGGCAGGGGAAGCAAACAGTGTCCTTTTAGAGGTTCAAAGCCAAATCTCTTTTCCCTCCTATCTAGTAAGGGAAACACACAAGCTTAGATAAAAGTGTGGATGTGCTTCTGTGGATTTCCCTGGCATTGTTTTCCCTAACACTTAAGCACTCTCTAGAGGTAGGTTGAAGTCCTATAAACAGCTCAGTCCTAATCCTTCCTGTTCATGACTTCATTTCTGAATCATCACATTTGTCCATCGCACCTTCTTCCAGGGGAGCTTCTCTCTTCCTTCCTTGTTGCCCTAATTAGAAAGGAGCCCTCAGCCACAAAGGAAAAAAAGGCTTTTCTTTGTTCTTTTGTCTCTCTGAGCATCTTAAGCACTGTGCTTTTTAAAACCTAATGGTCCCTGCTTCTAGTGATTATCTGCCCTTCAAGGCTGACATCTTTACAAACAATTGGGAAAAAAAAATTACTTGATGTCTGTACTACATTATATGAAGTTGCACCATTCGGGTGGGAATTCTCTAGCTCTGATTTTCTGTGCTCTGGGGGATTTATAATCCAGCGGTGTTAGAGGTGGCTCTGTCAGAAAGCAGTACCAGACAACACAGCTTTCCTGCAGTTCACTGCAACTCCTCAGCCTGAATAATTGACACATGCCCTGAACTGYTGGCATCAGGAATCCTGTGAAAAAGCAGTGAAGTGACTTCTTCCTTGTCTGGCAGGAAGTCTATGGCATGTTATTCTCTTGCTGGAGATTTTAACACTCTCTGGAAGGCAGGTATGAACATACTGGGGTCTGGCTTTGCTAACAGCAATAAATGTTAGTGTTTCAAAATAAGTATTTCGGCTTTTCAGGAGTTGTCAGCTGATTTGTTATTTAATGTTTATGTGTTGCTGGCAACAATTCCAGGCCCACAAACCTGAGCTCAATCCAGATTTAGAAGAGCTCTTGCCTTTCTGTCTGTGGGACTGACCATGAAAATGACTGTGGAGTTCATGTTTTTCATCAAACTTTATACATGTGTTCTCAAAGCAGCATGTTTTTATATATGTTATCAAGCAGGGAGGAGGTCTGGAGGCTTTCTTAATGCGCTAGTACCATGCAGCCCTTTGGCTGATTTTTTTACCCTCCTTAAGGCCTTTCCAGGTTTGATCAGTTTCCTTCATTAGCCTGAAGTAAATGCTTGATCACTTTCAGTACTAAACCAGTCCAGCCTCTCAACAGCGGCCTTCTGAAAAGTGCAGTGCTTCATGAAGTAGCATTGGAAAGGCATTTTTAAACATTTTCTAACCGTATTTTTAGCCAAGTGGTTCTGGGCACCGCTTGGCCTTGCCCCCTCTGCCCCAACCTGTGCTTGCTGCTCGCTTGGTTGCATCCCCACAACCCCCTGTTGGCAGCAGCTCAGACAAAAGCTGGAGACTCTTAAGAAACCAGGGACTTTTACCAGGTTATTCTGTTAGAATTGGTGTGACTGGCAATTGGTGTTTTCCTGTTGCAACTGAAAGTGTTCAATAATTCATACATTTTACATAAAGTCTTGCGGCTTGTTCCGTTCCCGCCCACGTCTGAGATAAGGCAGACTTGATGGCGGGCAGTATTCAAGTGAATGTGCATTTGAGCATTAAAATCTGCCGCTTCAAAAGGCTGATCTTAAAGAGTCTGGGGTTTGTGTCAACACTAGGGACTCCAGCAATCTCTGGTAGGTCTGCTGACTTTCCGAGTTACGTGGAAGGACTTTTTTCCCCCACTTCAGTCAACTAAAATGCTGCCATTAATCTGTAGTCAAGTTACTTCAGAGTCTAAACAACATTGCAAATGCATTGTCATTGTAAGGAGCCACGGATTAAGAGTGGAGGCTTAGAAGCTTTGCGTTCAAGATTTGGTAAAAACTTCATTATGCATTTTGGGTTTGTTTTGTTTTGTTTTTTTTTTAAATGCCCTTCCTCCGTGAAGCTCGGTGTGTGGAGTCCCTGTGGGACTGTCGCTGAGTGGTTTCAGGTGCCTGTCCCGGTTTCCGAAGGCTCCGTGTGGCGCTGGCTCTGGTGCCCGGCAGCGGCAGCGCCGAGGGCGGGCGGCTCCCTCACACATGGGCGGGCAGCCGAGGCTGGAAATCCGTGAAATCCTGCCAGCCAACCCCCTGTGTGTGTGTCTGTCTGTGTGAGTGAGTGAGGAGAGGTGGCGATGGGGCAGATGGGGGTGGAGTGGCAGCTTGGGAGGATGGGAGGGAGGGAGGGAGGTGGAGAGATAGAGGAGGAGAGGGGGCCGGGTGCCTGCGATTGGTAAAGCTCCACGAAGGCATCTGCCAGCAGGACTTCAGAGGAATGTGAAACCAAATCATTTAGAAGTTAAAGATAGACGCAGAATACACAGCATCTTGAGCCAAGGTTTAAATTCATCCCTCTCTGCCTGGCTTCTCGCAAAGCTCTGCTTGTCAGCTTGCCTCTGTCTCCTCTAGCAGCTGTATTATTCCTAAAAAAATATAACATCATTCTGGATACTTGGGAATTTCTAAGGTGGCAAAAGAGATCATGGTTCATACAGTAGGGTAAGTAGGAAGCTTGCCTCTGCATGCATTTGCTAGGGTGGTTCCTCGGGGCTTCCCTGCTGCCTTCAAAGCACTCTGGCGGTTCTCTAGGATGAGGCGGGTACTTCAGTAATGCTTTCCCCGGGCGATTCAGTCTCCCGTTTTCCCCATATGCAGCGTTTGAACTTTGTTCCTCAGCGAAGTGTTAACTCACAAGGTTACTTTTCTCGGCATACGTAGGGAGTCGCAGGCTTCAATTTGCTGTTCCAGTTTGGAGTGCTGTTTTCCTAACAGATGATTTTTGTTACATACCTTTGCTCTTCATGAGTGGGACATGCTGTTTGAAATGCTGCTTATTATTACAAAGTTGAAAAACAAGTTGTTTCCCGTGTTAGGATGTAATCAGTGTTTRCTTGCTTGTTTGGCCATGGTTTCACTAACAAACTATTTCCTCATGGGTGAATTTGATCACAACACAGGGTTAATTAAATTTAACCTTCTTGTTTGTTTGTTCACAAATAATGCTTTTACTTGGAGTTTGATTTTTTTGTTCGGGTTTTTTGAAAAAACCTCACATTTTGGCTCTCATTTTCACTGAACAAAGTCCTTCTAGCAGTAATTTTAAAATGTGTGCCTTCCCCTGGTAGTCCTCACATATAGTGAATTTGTGAGTAAAAAAARAAGATTCATTTCTGGTGAAGTTGTGGTGTTCATATACCCAAAAGGATTTTAAAATGCAGAAATTAATTTGGAAGTTAGATGTAGTATTTGTTATCCAGCAAGAACTTGCAGTCTGAGAGTTTCATCTGAATCTGTGCTTTGAGCGYGTGTTGCTTAAATGCCAGCATCATTTTTGCCACTTATTTTGGGCATGTGTGTTTTACGCTCGTAGTAGAGGAGCTCCTAACTTTGGATCTGGTGTCAGTTTCCCCAAACATACTCAGAATTCCTGACGTGTTAATACTGCCCATAATAACCATAGGAAATAGGTGCTGTCTGCAGATAACTGAAACGCCTGACATTTTTGGTTATAGATATCAGTGCTAAAGAGATGCATATAATGGCAGTCTGTGTCGTGCAAAATAGTGAGAGTGGGTGAACTAAAATAGAAACAGTTCCTCTGTTTCAAGGAAAGATCATGTGTCTGGTATGTTTTGGTATCTTTCTGGCATTTTATTGAATTCATCCCTATTGATCAGCTCGCCTGAATTTTGCAAAACATTCTGGTATGTTCGGGTGAGCAAATCTGCTTTGAAGTGTTTTCTATGTGATTAAATATAGGGTATGGAGAAGAAACAGATAGATAACCTTAAGATAAATCRGAATAAAAAATGGATGCAGGGATGAGAAATTACATTCAAGTCATTTCTTCTATAGTTTGTAATGGCTGGGTGTTCTTTTACATAACTCAGACTTCAGTCCCATGTCAGCACTTGAGTCCCATGCTAAATTTCCAGGCAAACAGCTGCTTACGTGACGGAATTTTTTTTTTTTACATTACATTAAGGAATTACTGTAATATTTGTTTTGGTATTGAAGTGGAAGACCTTTGAGACGAAAAATGTCAAGATGAGTATAACTTGCAGTGGGGCTTGGTGAAGCTGTGCTTAGTTTCTGCCTCTTGCACAAGGCCCTTTGCAGCTTTAGGAAAGTCATGTGGACTCTCAAAGCCCCTGCAAACTAGAAGGGAGTGGAAATCCCTTTATTGTTTCTCTGTGTTGGGTATCTAGGTAGCAGTTCCTTGGGCTAGGCATACCCCTCTGGTAAGGTTTGACACAATAGGCTTCTGTTTTCACATGCACCTTTCCAAGGCTATGGCCTCCCCAAGGAGGGAAGGAAGATCCACAGATTTAGAAGAAGGGGTTCACTGCACCTTTTATAAGCCTCCTAAACTGAAAGAGAAAAATAGACTGACATTCAGAGGTGAGCAGAAAATAGAATTAATGTTCCATGGGAAATTCCTGAGTCAGTTCAAAATTTAATTGCATTTCCCTACCGCAGTGTATTGCTTTTCAGAAGTTATAGTTCAGGAGCATGATGTTCCCATTTCATTATCTGAGACCCTTCTCCCATAATTAAATGTCCAAGAGGCACTGGAGAGCTTTGTGACAAAGAAACATGCTTTGTATTCTGGGAAGTGAAGCTGCCTGAAAAACCTCGCTCCTGGAAGGGAATGAGCATCTGACCCCGGAACAGGATGTTCCCAGGGTAAAGAGCTACATTGTGGTATTGAATTGACTTTTAAACTATGTCCTGGTCTACTAATCTACCTGAAATAATATTTTCAAGTTGTTGTAGCAATAAATGGAAAATGTTCAATAAACTGATACTTTTCCATACGAAATATAGCTGAATTTGAGACAATTTATAAATTATTATAATATTGGCATATTTACTGAAGTGGAGAATCCTTGACAGCTGTTAGGGTGAATTTTTCTTGGTTAGGGTGAGTATGGTACTGCATATGTTCAGTGATGGTGCTACACAGCAGCATGATACTGCTGAGATTTTTGAGTCGGGGTGTGGTACCTGGAGCCTCTSTCTCCTCTCCTTGCCCTTTGTCTCTCCCTGCCCCATTCTCCCTCACTTGCCCTGTGCTCCTGAGGTGACTAGGATTCCTTGGGAAGTGGGAAGGGAGGAAGGAGAGAGGACAGGTCACTTTCTTAACAACTTTTGTAACAAGGTATTGCTAGAGATGATGACATCCTCTTCTTGAACTTCTGGACTCCTTTCCTCACTGCAGCTTTCCCTTCCTCACATTTCCCAGGACCCCCAGTAATCCCATACAGGGGAAAATGGAGAAGTGCTGCTGAGACAGAGGGGATGGGAGGGTGAGAGGGAGCCTGTCCCAGCCCTTGCCTCTCGCTGCAGAGAGAGGAGAGATCACGAAGGCGCTGATCTCGAGGGAGATCAGGGGGTCAGAACACTGACGAGGGGAGCTCAGGACTGCAAATGAAGCTGGTGCCTCCTGGTTTTGGGTATTGTGTGAGTGGTTGAGGTGCTACTCTGATGTTGGTACAGTGTTCATCACTAGCATATGCTTTCCTGCTCCAAGGAGCTGCCTGTTTGGTGTCTCCTAGGGAGAAGTGTTGCTTTGGCTGGTAGCATATCTGCTTCTCAAGGAAGCTGGCCATGTCCCTCCGCTTTTGTCACCATTAAGTTGTGAGTTTATCATGGGAGTTCAAACACATCATGCTTTCTTAAGTGAAAATGAGTTTACAGCGTTTTTCCCTCTAGCAAATCCTATACTTCTTTCTTTGCAAACCATGCTAAACCAGTGGCAAGAATATACTTATGGGTATTAAAAATCCTTCTTTGCTAGGCTTTACAGTTACTGTACATGGTTCTCATTTTCTTTCTTTGTGTCATGATCTTTTTTACCTTTGTAAAGCTTTGTTTGTAGCCTCATCTTCCAGCTTTTTGCAGTGRTCATTTTGCCATAAATCAGAAAATGGACGTGTCATCAGGACCAGTTTGATAAGGAATTTGAGGACTGTTTACCCTAGTCTCTCTGACGAGGTGCTGGTAATTTTCTGAGCTCAGAATTGCATAGAAGCAGCTTATAGTGATACAGTTTCCTTTGGGTCCTAATAATTCTGCTCCCAGTGACAGCAGTGATTTGTTTTGGCAGAGTATGATAATCGGTATGGTGCACCACACTGTAGAAAGCCTAAATTCTGTAATTTTGTAATTCTGAAAAAAACCACATATGCACCCAAACCTCAACCTAATGCAATTATTATGTCCTATGCAGCCATATTACCACCTCCGAGTTCAGGAGTTGTCCAGAGAAGTTGCCAGTCCAAGTGATGTCAGACGTCCTGCACTTAATAGTCATTCTGGCTCCTGGTATATCAGGGAATAAAGTACTTCCTGTCTAATTATTATGGTATGCAGTGGCTTTACCTGGAAACATAGCAATACTTCCCACTAATAGGATGCTTAAAAATTCATCTAATTGCAGCTGTGGTAGTTGAGAGAATGCCTAATACCTAAGAGTCTTGAAAAAACCATCCTCCTTGGCAGGGGGTGTTACAGGAAACTGAGTTTTACTGTCTCTTTCCTGTGTCTGAACCAATTATGTGGCCTCTTGCTATAAAACTTGATTTGGGGATTATACTCTGAGTAATAAAGAGAAAGCAGTGAAAATAATGACTCTTTCTTTATTAATTCAGTTGCTGGTGTGGTGATAGCAGTTTGCTGAGCATAACCTTCCCTGGGGCAGTAGAGGGAACAAGTTGGCTTCTGTGCCTGTGGTCTTTCACAGGCCATGGAGGGGTTTGGTGTATCCCTTTCTGAGAGCAGTGATGGGGATACTTGCCTGGTTTTGAGAAGTGCTTCAGGACCAAGGGATGAAAAGTAGTACTTACATGCTGCATTCTTATTTTCTTTTATGTCTCCTGTGAGGATAAGACTAGACTGGTATGAAGTACCTCCTTATAAATGTGTAAGAAAATTTGCACTAAGTGGAACCTCAAGAAAAAAAAAAAAGAAAAATGAAGCAGAGACAGAAAAGTCTGTCAGCAAGTAGACTTTCAAAGCAATTTAATGACAACTTGTGACTGGTTCTTTTAAACATGATGAATGTAAGCAAAAGCAAAGCACAGAGGAACATGCTTGGAGTCAAGTTGTCCTGGAGTACTCTTTACCAAGTAACAGCTGCAGATAGAATTAGTAATCCTGGGCTTTCCTGCTGCATTTTAAAAATATCTCTTGTAACGGAAATATGTGCTTTCTAGTAATTACTACCTTTCCAGTGCATGTTTATTCTTAATGCGACATTGTCCTTGGAAGACGATCAGGGAACACTTTAATTCTTTTCAGATGTATAAAGCAATGACAGTTTGGCTATCACAAGTTTCTGTTCCGCATTTTCTTTCTAAAGCACAACTCATTGATACTGGATTAAGAGACCTGCTGTATCATTTATGTGATATGAAAATACAATCAATTTCCTGCATTTAGGTATTTTTTTCTGTATAAATTGACTTGAGAATGACTAACTTTACATCTAAAAAAATATGTTTAAATTACAAAGGCAACACATTGGTTTAATAATTTTTTAACTTCTGAGTTGATAATTGTCACTTTTTTAACATGGAATCCTAACTGTCTTGTATGACTGAAAGCTTTCTCACCTACTTGAAAAATTAAAGTTAGTCTGGAAGAGCTGGCCAGTCCATTATCTTGGTATTTGATGTATATTTTTAATTACAATAGCGAATACTTAACTTTTCTTTGAATATACACCAACAATCTTGTTTCCGATCGGATCAAACAAAATACAAAGTGTTTTATGGTTTTATTTTTGTTCTTAAAAGTTCTATCAATTTCCATGTCTTTTTAGGGAAAATAATTCACATCAGCTTGATTCAGGTATGAATTATATTATGCTTGTTGGTACAGGAATGCAGGGAGACTTTACGAAGCTGACAGTACAGCTATGTTCTCTGTCAGGCTATTCTGTAAACTATTTCTTTTCAATAACTTTAGCTTTGAAAATTGCTGAAAATGTATAAAAAATACATTCAGCCTGACTAATATCTGATATGTAAAGTTTCAGATCAGCTGTACAATTTAGCAAAGCAACTGAGAAAAGGTTTTATAGTAGAAAGTGGGAGTAAAGAGAGGAAACTTGCTGAAATGGTAATGGCAAAAAGCAGTTATGCGACCCTAGGTGATAGTAAATATGATTTCAGAAATCATACAGTTAAAGAAATAAAGGAAGTGGGGGATGGTTGAAAAGAATCCAAACAAATATAAGTTCTTCACCTATATTAAATCTAGTAATGTATTCCTAAACAGAATTATAAGTGTTAGACTTTAAAGACTTTTGGAAAAAAAGAAAATAGTTTCCAGGCTTATGTGAACTCTTTGCAAGACAGTACATGTTCATGGAAGGGGGAATAGGTGGTGGCTGAGTGTCAAGTGCAGTTACTCACAGCTTCTTGGATAACTTGGACTGAATAGGCCTAATCTTTGCTGTTACACTTTTTAATATCCACTTTCACTGGAACAGTGTACTCTCTGTGAAAAAGGCATCAAGTAAGAAGATAGACAGATAATTTCTCAGGCCACTCTTTTTCAGAAAGCGGAAATAAATTCTTTGTTCACAAAGCCTCAGCTTTGTAACTGTGCATGTAAAGTACTAAATAAGTCATCCATTGTGTTATGTCCAAGAGAAGCCAGGCTTTGCCAGAAAATAACCCCAGCCTAGCCAGGTCTGTCCATACCTATTTCACGGGTCATTAGTCCTATCCTTTTTCTGTTGTACACCGCTGTAGATGAGTGTTGGCCTTGTGCTAGGCACGACTACCCAAACTGACAGACTCCATGCAGAGCAAGGACATGAAATTGGATGTTTCAGCCTTGGAAGAAATAGTCCTACTTGTTTTTTCACCCAGCTCCTGGTGGATAGAGCACATAAAAAGTGGGGAATTCTATGCAAATACTGGCTCAGTCCTTGATGGATTTCCAGGATTTTGCACTGTGTGCTGATGAAAAACTGCACATGACGGAATGCCTGTTGTGAGGCAGCATTGCAAGGGCACTTGGGCACTCAGGGGCTGGAGTGGTGGTGTGTAGTTCCTGAAGGTTCTCTGAGCTGTATCCTTGTTGCTCTCAATGCTAGTACCACCTGGGGAATAGCTAGTGGGACAGCAGCTCTTCAGGAAGGGATAGAGGTTACTGTGGATCTCTGGTTGAACATGAATTGGCAACAGTGAGCTGTTGCACAGTAGAAAGGAAAAAAAGAAAGCATTGGGTTGTATATGGAACCACAGCTTGCAGGGCACAACCCCCAAATTGGTGAGTGCTCAGCTGGAGTTCTGTGCTCAGTTGGGAGCACTGCTCTTGAAGAAAATGCTGACCACTTTGCATGCAGAGAGGACAGGAACAGTGACCAGAGATCCATAGGACATACTCCAGGGGGAAGCCTTTAAAGGGTTACATTTTCTGTGCCTAAAGAAGAGCAGCCTTCTGAGGAGTGAGTAGGAGACAGGCAGGTTTTCAGGCACAGATAGCACAGTACAGGCTGTTGCAAAGACTGGGCAAGAAATCTCTTTTCTGTGCCACAAAGAGAAATGCTTCTAAAATGAAACAAGGAAGATGAGGTAAACCCTAGGAAAGTTTCATCCACAAAATACCCTGCCAGTGGATCTTACAGAGTCTCCATGTAATGACTTTTATAAACATGAATAAAGTGTATCTGACTCTGTCTCACAGTGGGAGGCGGATTATGTATCTTTCCTACCATCCCTATGATTTGGCGGTACTAGTGATAATACTGCACACTGAATTATTTTAATGACAGACATTCTTTCTAAATTCTGGTTGCAAAGATCTCTGCAGAGTGGAATGCATTTTGCTGAGGTGCAGGAGGCACTTAATCATTGTATAATTTCCTCATTTTGAAATGTTCCTTAGATAAGGCATAAACAGCTGGCTTTGCATTTCAGCTCGAATATCATTGTCCTGAAATACTTGGGGACATCACTATGTCAGCTGGCACTTGACAGTCCATCCTAAATCTGAAACATGTAATTGGATTCTTCGGATGAAATCTGAGTTTCCTTTGAAGTCATGGGGTTTCATAGGGTAAAAATTTCACACTGAGGACAGAGTGCTGTCCACTTGTGTATGCTTAGCTTTACTGTCCTAGGCAGGCCTGTTGTTTTCAGGACAAGACTACAAGGAGTGGGTTGTAAGAGCATGTAACCTTTGCTATGGCAAACATTTGGTGGCAGAAGGGGGCCTTTGGAGTTCTTGTGTGGGTGAGTGAGAGCTTGCAACAGGCATTACATGAAGGGGAATTAATTGGTTTTTTTTCCAGATAATGTCAACAAAACTAATTTACACCATCTGTTCTGAAATAGTAGAAAAGCAACACCCATTTGTTTTGTTTAATGTTTCTTTTGATAATACTTTAGGCACTCTGTATTCTCTTTAGTGTAATGTAATTTCTTCCCTTTTCCTCATTGAGGAGAGAGGTGTTCTCCCCTGAAATGTATTCTTTATTGCCAGTGCCTTAAGTTTGCATTTAGTATTCAGACAACTATAGCTGCAAGTTAATTGTTTCTCCAGTTACTGGTTAATCCCTCCTGATGAATGCGTAAGAGGAGTCTCCAGGTCCTATGAACTGGGGTAGTTCCAGTGGAAATACTCTGGTTTTGTTTATACCAGTGCTAATTCAGAGCAAGTTCACTGGTCACAGATTTAGAGTAGGTGATGGTCAGAATGTCATCCTAAAACAGAGATCACATCAGTGTAGAAGCTCTGTCAATGTTGGAGCTGAAAGTTAAATTTTTGTGCCTCGTAATGCGTTGTTGCATTTCATGTCCAGATTTCTTTGCCGACCTTTCTTTCAATGTGCCATATGTAGGAATGGCATGTGTATACACCTAAGGCTAAAATAAGCCCACAAAAAAAATCACAAACCCCAGACTTTAGGACCACCAATACACCAGTTGTTAATAACCTTACAATGTTATTATGCTAACACTAGAAACATAATGAAATCGGAATGATTTCAAACTACCATTAGGAGGAAGAAGACGGAGGGAAACAGTTTTGTCCTCACAACATCATGTTTTCATTGACCTACTTAGGACAGGGAAGAAAATGTGTCCCTTCCCATTACAGCAGAATAGGTTTGTTCAGCAGTTTTATAATGCGACTGTACAAGAGAAGACTGGATTTCCTAACCACTCCAGGAGGATTTTGGAAGGAGAGTAATGTTATTTCACACACTTAGGACTAAGACATGTAAGTTCCTGTCCAAGCTATAATGTTATTAGTTTAATCARTTTGGCAGAAAGTGCTTAGAGGGGGGGAGAAAAAAAAGGGAAGAAAAAGACTTGTATTCAAAGGTGAGAAGAAAAGGGCAGTGTTTGGGCTGCAGCTGTGCAGAGGGACYTTCTGTGGGCAATTACATAGGTGCAAGGTACAGCACCGCCTTTGCACATCCAGCACCCCTGCCCAAGCCACCGAGTGGGGAGTCACAGCTGCATCTAAAGCACCTCCAGAGAAAAATCTTGTGTGCTCTTCTTCCTCCRCATGCCATGAGCAGGGAATGAGGTGCAGGTGTTTGGGTTACTCCAGCCACTGGGCATGGCGGTGCTCATGGGTTAGGCAGCATGTGGGGTTTGGAGTGTACCCTTGCTCCTTTAGGCTTGGCCTTTATTGTGGTATTAAATGCTTGCTGTCTTATGCCTGACTTAATAAACCATCTTTATCTGAAAATAAACACCTGCGGCTAGCCCTTTCTCRGTTGCTCAGGTCACATTCCTCCACAAGGTGTTGTTGGTAATTCAGTATTGTCAGAGGCATTAGTCACTGCCATAGTAGCTTAATAATGCGCGGTAGGAGCCAGCTGGTAATTAACAAATTAGAGATATCATCTACATTTTCCTCAAATATTTCAGATATAGCAGAAGTAATTAAAAGGAGAGCGCTTCAAGTGTTTTAAGCTGTTACGTATATTTAAAACATCTTGCCATGTTAGGAAATTACTCTTTGTTTTAAAGGTCAGCTAGGCTTAATTTTGCTCCTGTCCTAGGATTCAGTGTTTCACACTGAAGAGTTGTGAAGTAGGGAAAGGCCCWGACTCCTCTCTTTTTCTTTAACACTTTAATTCTGCATCATTTAGCAAATTCATGCCAATGCCTGACTTCTGTGCCTGTTTTCACGAGTGGCATGACTTTGTAGGTCTCAGCTGCTCTCTTTTGCACTTAACTTCCTTCCATATTAGATGTGTCTTGAATTGGAAGGTTATGTTTGTATGTGTGTGATGGAAAGATGAAATTGGCTTGTAATTGAAGCTAAGGAGAGAAGAAGTTAACGCAAATTGTATAAAACTGCAACTCTGGGACAGACACCACAGTATGAATGAAGGTGATGATGGGTTTCATTATGTAGTGTAACTAAAATATGCTGGTATGCACACGCTTGCTTTAACTCACTTGGCATCTCCATATTTTATCACCAGATGGTGACCAGCAGTTTCAAACCGAGATGCTCTCAATTACCTATGCGTGATAGTTGAGCGGTGGTATACTTTGATCCGTCTCCCATCCATGCTGCTCCAGCGCAGTACTGCTTGATCCTCCTGCAGCCTGGCTCCAGGACTCGGCTCTGAGTATCACAAGCCTTTGACTCTGCTTTTTCTCCGGGGCAGGATCTGATCTGAGCACTCTGAGGCAGACGAAGCAGGGAACAGAGCAAGCGGTCGGAGGAGCGTCATTTCTACGGGTAGGGTGCGGTGTTATCTGTCTTCGCGGGGAGTGCTTGGGTACTGGCAGTGGCTTTGAGAAATATGATTTCTGTTTGAAAATATTCTTCTTGGAGATAAAAAAAGCTTTTGAAAATGTGGCTGGGTGCTTTTTGATACAAAGTGTSGAGTTTTTGTCAGACAGTAACAGTTTGTGTTCAAGCTTTGAACTCATGGTACAGATGTGAGCAGCTGTACAATGTAATGAAAAGCAGAAAATCTGCCTGTCATACCTTTGCTCTTTGCTACATTTAGTCACYTCCACATTGATGGAAGAGCACTGGGGATTTCAAAGCATGTGTTTTGGAAGCTCACGAAAATAAAGGAATTCCATATGCAATTCCTGTTAAGATTTTCAGTCTCTTAAGAGTCAGGCTGAGGCATTTTTAGTGCTTCCTAATACCTTTTGGTACTAAAGTACAGAGGGTAGAGGTAGAATAAAAGCCTGGTAAGTTATTCACACAACTGTGTAGACTTGTTTTGTGCACCCTGAATTCTCTTGTTTTTCTGGGTGGCTTTTGCTTGGGGTCTTTCTGGTAGTGCTTTGTACTGACTGTTGCCTCAGCAGAAAACTTTCCCTGTTTGTTCAGTATAACAGTAGAGCATGAAAGTGCAGGTGACACTGGAGTCACACAGCACCCAGACATGGTGAGAGAGTGATACTGCTGACTGCATCTGGTCTGGGTG
Source organism: Malurus melanocephalus (assembly GCF_030028575.1). Classification (NCBI taxonomy): domain Eukaryota; kingdom Metazoa; phylum Chordata; class Aves; order Passeriformes; family Maluridae; genus Malurus; species Malurus melanocephalus. The sequence continues at coordinate 1,291,826 of NW_026623278.1, forward strand.
ATAGCTGACACCTGAGAGGGCAGACAGAAACACAGGAACATGCCAGCCTTTACCTGTGACCCCACAGTGGGCTGAGAACCGGCCTCACATGTCCCAGCCTGGAGCCAGCAGCACATCAGGCACTCTTTGCAGTGCTGCCAGCAGTCCTGCTCTCTCCACTGTCCRCACCAAGGAGCCTGTTGAATGCACCTGTTTCTGTTTTTGTTGGTGTTCCTGGATTTCCCCCAGTGCAGCCCAAGGGCAGGGTGTAGGGGCAGTCCTACCTGGTTCTGTCCCAGCTTGGCACACACATGGGCCTGGCTGGGCTCCTGGCGTGCAGTCCAGACATGGCTGGACAGTCTTGCCTGCAGTGGCAAAACAGTGTTTCCTAGTGTAGGAGCTGTTCCTGCAGGCAGGGCCTTACAGTTCACCCAGGGATTACAAGGCACATCWAATTTTACTAAGTTTTCATCACTCTGAAGCCCTTCATATACACAAACAATTACACAGACTTCATAATAATTATGGCCTCTTAAACTGCTGTATAAGTATTGGTACTACATTTTTAAAATCATTTTTTACCCTTTGTGATAATTCAGTTCATGACCTTCAGATTTTAAAAGGTCATTACATTCCACAGAAGACTAGATTGTTGTTGAGGAGAATGAAAATAAATACCWTAGCAAGGGGGGAAAAAAGTTTTATTTCTTCAATCTGGTGCAGTTCATGTAGTTGTGGAAGGTGATGTCTTTAATACGTGTCACTCGTTTGTACCGATGCTTTCGAAATATTTGGACACAAGTCATGGATTTTTCTGTTCACCTGGGAATGAAGAAAGACATTCAGTCTGAATGTCCTTAGTTGCTGCTTTTCTCACGTTACATTTGGGTTAGTATTTCTGCAAAGAGGCTGTGCAGAAATCCCAGAGCAATTTAAGCCTCTAAGATTTCTCCGTTCTGTAGTTTATTTTGACAAAATAATAYGGATATTATTTTAGCTCTGGGTTATTGTGATGCATTCAAAACACTGCATTTCAATACAATTGCTTGAAAGCAAACTTTATACAGGTAAAATATATTATTTGCCACATTCCCCTTATTCCGAACAAATTTATAACTTTTAACRGTATCATTTTCTGGAAAAAAGGCTCCTTACTTTTGACACATTTTGTTCTGTGCTGTTTTCCTCCACTGTTTGAGTCAGAGCTAGGCTGTTCTCTTCATATTTTATTTTTATTTTATATTTGGGAAATGATAAACTAACCTATGTGTTCTGTGTTCAATCTGGATGAGTGAGTAATTCCACAAAGACTGCTGCTCAGTGGCTGATCACTGCACTTGCAATTTACTTTTACTTTCAAAAATGCAAAAGCCCTGCAGCTGAACAATTTGGTTCCAAATGCAGATGGTTAAGCTGAAAACTTTTTTTCCCCCTAGTTTTTGGTACTGGTAAGTGAGGTTCAAGAGTCCCCASCAGGGTTTTATGGGCAGTAGTAGAAATTCTGGAGAAGCTGTGAGGAATTTTGGTCAAATTTGGGTGTGATCTGCTGTTAGGAATTGTTCAATGCTCTACTTACTCCATGCTTACAGAAAATACTTCCTTTTATTTCTGACAGCAGGACAAAATGTCATTCCCAGTCACTACCTCAGTGTCTTCCCTCACTAAAACAGAACTGGTGACTAGATCTTGAAGTGTTACATCTGACAAACTTGGCAGTTGTTTTCTGCTCCTTGATAGTGCTGGGATACAGTGCCATCCCAGTTGCTCTGGCCACCTCTCTGCTCCCTGAAATAAAGACTGCCTGGTTTAGTCATTACTGGTTGCTAAGGCTGCTTTTACATGTGCATTTACTCTGTTTAGAGGATCCCATACTCTGCATGTAAAGGTCTGTGTTGGCATCTTGCAGTGAGAGTTTCCCTGTCAACGGGAGCCCAGGCTTGTATATGTATGTTTTTTGAAGCGAATGCCTGTGGTGATACGTGCAGGCTTATCTGCTCAGTCTTTTCATCTGAATGGAGCCTTCCACGACGAATTGACAGGATGAAAAATTCAGTCCATCCTGTTTAGAATTACATGTGTTTGTTCAGCCCATTGTTAAAGCTGGTGCTGTTATTCATGCACGATTTTTGCTTCTATGTAAGTTTTATTATACTTTGATCTCCTGTAGCACCCAACAAACTTTTAAAAGCCGCTTACCCAGAAACCATTGTTTCACTGCAATTATAAAAGAGTATGCATATGAATCACAAATGAGAATTGTACCCAACAAGATATTCTAGAAACAGGAGAGCACTTACATGCAATACAATACATTAATTATTTATAAGGAGTCAGTTATTAAAATTATTTTTTTAATACTCTGCATTGAGTACAGGGATGATGTGAAAAGSCTGTTCACTGAGGATGTCTGTGGGCTTTTGAAACTTTTTTTAAGTTTTCATCCTCACATACTTGTCACAGTTTTGAAAAGGAGACGCTGAAATGTAGTAGTTTGAGTGTCTCCAGGTTAAGGTACCTCYAGACTGTAAGTATGTGTGTGTATATACACCTGTGTAGATTTATGTGTATACAGATAAATTCAGCAAGTTTTTGTCTTTAAGAGAAGTCTGTAGTGTTCTTGGTGCTTCTTCACTTCTACAGAACTTTTTATGATGAAAGATTTGCCTGCTTGAGACACTTTCACAGTCAGGGTTTGTCGTCATTGTAAACAGATCTCTCGAATGAACGGAAGTCTGATAAATGTAGCTGAGCTATCATTTCTTCACAAGGCTTTATCTCGGGGCTGGCTTTAGACATGCATGCTTATAAATAACAGGAGAGGGGAGGGGAGGGGAGGAGAGGAGAGAGGAGWATGCTTCAAGAAATCTTGTTTTGAATTGCATGTTGTGTCCCTACTCCCCAGTCAGATATAGGACATGTATCTGCAGACAGCAACATGAGCCCTGCTCTGTCCCTTTCCGAGGCCGGTGGGATGTGCTCCAATGCCCATCATGAGCTGCAGAGCTCACTTAGCACCACACTGTGCCCAGTGATGATGCACAGCATTTCAGCAACTACTGAAGCTGAAMCCGACACAAATCTGCCTTGTACCTGCACAGCTCAGGGAGGAAGTAGAGAAACTGGGATCTGTCAAACATGGCCCATGGAGACATTCCTGGGATTGTGCACATTTGTGGTGAAAGGAGTAGGGTGGAAGACCTTTCCAGCACAGGCTCTGGTCTGACTCCTGCTTTTGATGCAGAAATGCTATTATGATTAAAATTCTGTCACCACTGGGCAGAGATGCAAAGCACTCTTCCATGGGCATCTTTGCCTCAGCTCCCGTGCTTTGGGGAAGAAACAGGACAAAGGAAAGGGCCAGCTGCAGAATGCAATTGTTTTGAAGCAGCTTTCCACTCCATTAGTAGAATGAAGATACAGTCTGGGTCATTTAACTTCCCATGTTGATGTAGGCAACAAATCAGAGAGATGTGTTGGGAATTATTTGCCATGTCTGATAACTTAGCTTTTAAATAAAAAGCAGGACTTTCTAAATATTGTAGGAAATGGCAAAAGGAGTAGGAGAACACAGATTAAACACTTGTAAATTATCTTTTTTWAAGTGCTAAAGTTTGGGCAAAAGAAACTGCCACTTTTCTAGGAAGAAAAGTGTATGCAACAAGTAAGTTGGTGCCCACCTAACTTCCTTCTATATGTCATGCTGAAAAATGCAGCAGTTGTGATTCAGCAGTATTTTAAGTGACAAGCATGTTTAAATGAGTTTGYCTAGTGAAACTTGGCTAGAACTATCACATCAGTGGGATGATACCATGAGAGCTTTACAATTTTAACCATATCTCTTTTTGTTCTGATGCCATGCTCAGCCCTTGTGGTGAATACCCAGGCTGCTCATGCTCTGTGCTTTCAAATCATAGTGTAGTGTTTCTTCTGTTTCTCCCATTTTCATGACCCCTCTGTAGGCCAAAGTGCTGCATGTATGTGCTGTTCACCGCCTCTCTGGTGGAGGAGTAATGACAGAAAGGCATTCCTTTGTTTTTATTTGGCCAGCTACATTCTTGAATAAACTGGATGGTGTAGTTKTAGGGCTGGGAGGGGAGATGGTCTTTGACAGAGACCACAATCAAGGTATTCCAAGATGGCTTTGTGCTTGAACTTTTCTCATGGGATCAAAACCCAGAAGAGATMAGACTGTCTGATTGTTGGGAAAGGAACCCCCCACTCTTCTGCCAGCTACTGCCCTCTCTCCTACTGGCTTTTTGGAAAGCACATCCATTCACTCATAAATGCATTCCTTTTTCACTCATTAAATAACCCGTGCTCTAGAAATACTGGTGCCAGAAGACAGTACATTACATACATAAACTTTCCATGGCTTTAAATGCAGTATTAGCTTTTGTACCTGATTTTCAGAGATGTTGAGCATCTCTAACTCTGAAGGCCATGGAAAGTCTACATGCCAGTCACACGTTGCTCTTTTCCAGGTATCTTCTTTCTGTTTTCAATGCCAAGCGTTAATATTCACATTTTAACTGTTAATTGAAGGTGAATTCCTTATGTTCTGTCTCCTATTTATCAAACCTTGTACTTGTATTTTATCCTTGTTTTACGCTGTTTTATGCATGATCCAGAACAACAATTTTTTTGACCCTGTAAAAAAATTGATGGGTAGCATGGCTCAAAAAATAATCTGCACTGGAAATCTTAAAAGTGAAATTCAGCTAGTTATTACAAAATTGACAGTCTGATTCATTCACCTGTCCAGGGCAGAATGGAAGGTCAACTAAAATTTGAACTCTTGGTAAGGAAGTGTCACTTCATATTAGTGTAACAGGCACTCCGAAGATAGGATCACACATTACTGAAGGTAAGAGGTGCAAAAACCCACTTACAAAAGTAAARGCAACATCCTGTACAAGTATGGTTATTGAGTAGAACAGTGGTATTATAGTCTCTCAAATGACAGCTTTATCTGACTGTAATTCATCTTGAAGTAGAGTTTCTGGTGTGTCAGGAGTTCTCTTGATCTGATGCAAGAGTTTTACAGGTTAACTTCATGATGTCAGGAAATTAAATAGGTTATCACAATCCTAAATCTACTATTTCCCAGCCTGAATACACTAATATTTCTGCAATACCCACTATTTATTACACCATGGAAACTTGAAAATTCGAAAACTTTGTTTTTTTGTCATAGCTCACACACAATCTCATGGAAGTGTCTAAGAACATATCACAAGCTACTTGTTTGTTGCGTTTTATTTTGGAGTTAACAGAAAATAAGTCAAGCTCTTAAATCTTCACCAGTTTTCACTTCATTGGAGTTCTTCTGAGAACTGTAAACAGTACATTCAGAAATTAGCTCCTAGGTGGGATCTTTTGTGTCCTACATGTCACTGCTGAAACATTTTAGATCTGTCCATGAATTAGAAAAGGGGATTCACTGCTGAGCACCCTTTGTAGTCACACAGATCTGAGGTGCAGTCCTGACCACGCTGTCATCACGTGGCGCTGGAAACACTCATTTACTGCCTCAGAAGAATGAACTATTTTGTTCCTCTTTCTCTGAAGGTTGATTTGTATGAAACCTGCTCCAGTTTTCCTTACAGCATGCTGATAGGATTGCCTGTTGCTTGTCCAGGGATCCTATTTCTTGCAGCTAATCTGAACATGCATCTCAGGTTTCTTTTCAATCTGCTGAAATACGACTGTGATAATTTTATCTCGACAGCCTGGACGGCTCCACTCGTATTCAAGCGTCAGTCTGACTGGCTGTGCGTTTCAGGCACATGACCTTGGAGAGGTACAGACTGTTCATGTTGTGAAAGCCTTCTCTATCAGGGCAATGTGCATGTGCATGTGTCTGGTATAGCTTTGTAAGACCATGGCAGGCACAAGAAACTGTCCTTCAGTGTCTCACTGGCCAGACTGGCCATAGAACAGTTTTACTGGGCTTGTCCAGGTTCATCTGGCAGCTCTGCCTACCCTCTGCTTCCCTCCTGGTTTTGTTTTACTGCCTGTTTCCAGCTCAGCGGAGGCTAGTTGATAGTGTAGTTTGTGATAAATAAAATATGTGTGCTCCTGACTATATAATAGAATGGTTGCACCGCCAATTAGGAAAGTTGCCCAGCAGTTCCCATTATAGTACCTTGTTTTTCAGAGTATTTGTGAAACTTTTCATTTTGAACTGAATTTTTTCTAGCCAGCTGTTTTTCTCAGCCTGAGTATTTTTGGAATATTTCAGCAAAAGTGATTCAGTAAGACTGAGAACAAGGCAGGCATTAAAATAAGTTGTGTTTCTTCACCTATAAAGAAAATCTCAAGTTATTTTCTTTGGTGAGCTCTTGTACCTTGGAACAAGGATGTAAACTTCAGCAGAGCACATGACCTTTGCATGAGTGGTACTTCTCTTATTTGTCCCYAAGGAAATTTGCCCACATTTGGCCTATACGGTAGCTCGCAGGGGAAAATGAATCCAGAGCAGCTTATTCATGTTAAAAACCAGCTGCAGATGAAGATCCTTGATGGAATCTCTCTACAGGTGCTGGGGAGCCCCCAAGTGTGCTTGTGGCACCCAGGTTGCTCCTTGGTCCTTGAGCACTTGTCAAGGTTTCTGCTGTATTTGTCTTCACCTGGTTTCAGGCACACAAGTGTGTACTGGGAAGTCAAATACTGTATCTTTTTGCACATGCTGAGGGCATTGCTGCAGCTTCACAGGGAGCCTGAACTTTGACATTTCCAGTCTCTTAAACACTGAGGCTGCCAAAGCAAACATGTAGCATTATTGTTACCCAGTTCTTCAGAAATAATTCTGTGTATAGGGTGGTATTGTCCTTATTTTGTTGAGTAAAGGTGACAGAACCTCCAGTTGTTTTGTAGCAGTTAGGCTGCTTAGCATTCAAACAGCCTTGATCAAGGATCCCAGAGGACACTGGGATTTCTGATTTTTCTCACCTGAGGTGTACATAGCATGTATGCTTCTGGCAGCATTCTGGTAGGACAGTCAGGGAGCGGGAGAGGGACTATTCTTGTTCTTGGACAGCACTGTCTCAGGGGTAAGAAAGTGACTTACATTCTGGGTTCATTTCTATTTTGGTTTGTATGAAGCACTGTTTCAAAATTCCTGAGTTTTTACCATACTTCCAGCCCTTAGCTAAACAGATGTCAGAGAGAAAAAGACAAACAGAAGGAAAATAAATATGTGAAAATTTTGAAATCTTTGTTATGGCACATTGACCAGTACTGAGTAGAAAATAATCCTGCTGTCATCAGTGTGTTTGATGTTAGAATTACATCGCTGTTTGGCTATGCATTTTTTGTTGTTGCTGTTCTYTTTTAGCAATCTTCCTTTTCTTCAGAAAGAGCCTTTTGATTCAATGTTTGTTTTGTTCAKTGTGGTCAGATGAATGTTATTTCCTACTTAGTAAATGCCCAATGCTTACTGTATTTTATTCACATGAGTAGATTTGCTTGAGATCAATGTGAATGTTGCATTGTGGGGTTAGCAAAGAGTTAAGATATTTTACCAAGCTCCATAATACTGCTGGATGCATTTCTCTATTGATCCCCCAATCCTCTTACATCTGCCTAAATAAGTTCTTTATGATGGAAAATAACTTTGCAATTTATAATGCTGTGAGATCACTTTCCCCTCAAAAGATCATCTTTATATAGTCCTTCTTGCTATCAAGCTCACTACTCCTGCTCCAGTTTCCTCTCTGGTAGTAATGGTTTAAGAATGGATAATATGCAAAGTCTGCAGGAAATTGTGGTTTTTACAAACTCAGCTTGCACCTGATCAAAACACAAACAAAATTCTGGCAAATAGCAGTGGTAGSATCTTGAAGAGCTGCATAAATCAACAGGTCCTCCCCTTGGTTATCAATAGTAACAAGGCTTTGAAATTTTTTTTTTTTCCTCATTTTCTGTGTTTGCATCTTGTGCACTTTAGTTCCCTGGACTCCATGTTTCTTGACCGCTYGATGAGAAATGTCCTGGCCAAGGCATAAAGAACATGGAGAGGATATATCTCAGTGACTCCACTCTATAAACAGTTTCCAAAGTTATAAAATAAGTCATCAGCTGGACAACTAAATATACCATAGTTGAGTGGTTCATTCATGAGGCAGATTTTCTCACTATGGAGGAATACATGTTTGGGAACAAGTAAAAAGAAGACRTCCCACATCCCAGCAATTTATTTCAGACAAAGGTCATCTTCCCGATATCTTCAGGGAAACCGTCAATTTCACATACTTTAATTTGTGTCATTACCCACAGGCATTAGTATAGCAATGTATTAAGGGGTTCAGAAAGCTATGCTGAATCCAGTCATTATTTCAGTTTAAATCCCATATGAATTAATGGATTACCAGCTGCTTAGACAAAAATATTTCAATTAAGACAGGAGAGTAACTTGTAAATTCCATGGATAAACATATTTTCCYGGTAATAAAGCAGGAAAATTGTTAACTTCATGTTACAAAAAAGAAGGATGCTGAACAGCATGAGCTGATGTGCAGATAGAGCAACTGTGAGCTTATATTGCTGTTGCAAGTGGTTTCGTGTGTACAGAAATAACTGCTGTGCAGGCCAGGCTGGGTGCCAGAGTCATCTTCTCTGCTTGTATGGTGCTGAGGTTGCCAGCACTTACCCTAAAACTGACGTAGCTGTTGGCATAAGCTGAGACTCGCAGCGTTCACTTTGATGTCTGAACTAGAGTGCAGTGTATAGGCGACTCCTTTACAAAAGATACAAATCTTGGTGTCTGTGATCAGAAGTAGCACCTGCGTGTTTTCTTGGAGCCAGAGGGRAGAATGAGAGGGCAGACCACAAAGCACAAACAGGATTTTTCTGTTAGGGTCCTGGCACTTCCCAGATTCTCCAACCAGAGCTTTACTGCAGCATTTTGTTGGAGCGAGTCCAGAGGAGGATAAGGGAAGAAAGTTGGTAAGGGTACTGCAGCCCCTCCCATATGAAGACAGGCTGAGAAATTTGGGACTGTTCAGCCTGGAGAAGGTAAGATTGTGTGGGAACCTCACAGCAACCTTCCAGTACCTGAAGGGTGCCTACAGGGAATCTGGAGGGGAATTTTTCATCAGGAACTGTAGTGACAGAACAAGGAGTAATGGGTACAGGGTGAAAAAGGGGAAATTTAGGTTAGACATACAGAAGAAGTTCTTTACTGTGAGGATGGTGAAGCACTGGAGCAGGTTGTCTAGAGAGGTGGTGGATCCCATCCCTGGAACGATTTGAAGGCCAGGTTGGATGGGGCTCTGAGCAACCTGGTCTAGCAAAAGGTGTCCCTGCATTTGGTGGGGGGTTGGGATTAGAAGGTCTTTAATGTCCCTTCCAACCCAAACCATTCCGTGATTCTATGATTTTGTTTGCAAACAGAATTCAGGTTTCTGTGTACAAATGGGTTCAGAGAAAAAGGCTTGAAAGAAAGAAAAAAAAAAAGTCCTAGATCCAAAAAGATTTAAAATCTTGGCTGTGCAATTGGAAGTAAAAGTCTGTGACAGTTACTCTCCAATCATATTAATCAAGTGGCCTTTAAACAACAAAACCATTCAGATGATCAGCTGGGAAGTGGAGTTAGGCTGTCAACTCAAGTAGATTCACTCTACTGACACTAAACATAACTTTGGARATGAAACTTTGCCTCTGGCTGCATGATAAAGGAACTGAAATGCCCACTCTCAGATAAAGTATGTGGTTCTCAGGATATGTGATACCATGAGATGCGCTGCTCATCCCAGGAACTTGCACCTTATGCAGCAGAACAGAAAAAAACATAYAGGCACTGCATGAAGAAATGAGATACAGCTCATTCACAGAAAATGCTATTGCACATGTTATCAGTTAATAGGCAGCACAGCATATATCAAAACTACTTTGAAAAGTGCTATGTTGTTTGAGGTTTTTCTTTCTAACGAAAAGGTACTTTCAGTTCTTCTACACTTAGAAACAGAAACTAATATTTTTTAAATCATCTTTGTTTTCRTACTCTCTTAGGATATCTCCTGCCTTACCCTCTTCGATAACCTCTGTTTGGAATTAAGGATACTCAGATGTAAAAYACTGATTCTTAGAGAAGCTATTAAAACTGAAGTTTACCTTTTATGAGGCAAAGCAGCCTTTATGAGTTCTGTTTATGCATTGCCTTGGCTTGCCAAAGTGTTTTGTTTGTATATATCCCAGAGCATGGCAATTTCTTGGACAGGGGTGGTTTCTGTCATCATTTCTTGCTCAAGCATATGGKCAGTGCTAGAGAAGAAGGCTAGGGTTTGTCCTAGTTGGGCCAGATTCTGGCTTCTGAGAGCACCTTACTGTTCAGCTCATAGAAAAATAGCACAGAAACAGTGAGTTTRTAGGATATGATCTCTGTCAAAGTAGCTTTAGGTCTGAGCAACCTGTCAGGATTCTYGTTTATGGCTGTGGAGGATATGTATTCAAGATTTCAAAAAAAGCTGCAATTCTTTCAGACAAATCAGTTGGTCTGATTACCAGTATTATTAATACTTYGGATGGGAAAAGCTGATTTGGAAATTAGCTTTTTTTAAGCAATGTGTCATTTTTACATCATTTTGGAAAGAGCTCTGGCATCGCGATTTATATATCTAGCTGAAGAGGTGGAGACCTCAACATACTAAATAACTCACTGACTGAGACACTCTCTTCTAGTAAACACACCAGAGAGATGCCTCTGGCACCAGGACAAACTGGAATGGCACAGCAGGTGTCATTCCACTGAACTCTGTCTCTAGAGCAGGGTGGCCACAAGCAAACAGCCTGTGGGAAATGACTCTGGACTCTTCAAACTCCCAGACTCTCCCAGGAGCCCTCTGGAGGAAGGACGGCTGTTCAGGGCCAAAACTGTGCCAAAGGATGTGCCAGGCAGCAGCTCCAGCTCTCAGGAGCATGTCCTTGCCCAGTTTACTAATATAAACATATTCTTATCAGGGAGATGAAACCAAATAAAGAAGAAGCGATGGTTTGGTTGCTGTCACTCTCCATTGTGTTGCAAGACATGGTTATGAACCCTGTTGAACTCTATAATAGGCTATTGAGTAACTCTGGGCAACCTGCCCCCCTAACAGCTCCCAAGTTAAGTTGGAACAAATCTGCCCTGGAAAAGCCAGAGCCCAGCTTGACTGCTTTTCTTCTGCTGGGCAGGATCTTGCTGTCAGCAGGGCTTTTCATGACACATTATACATTTGCTTTCAAAAGCCRTGAAAATATTTGTGGGGAAWTCTTGACATTGGATACAAAAAAGTTKGTCTCTTGGGCCCAGCAGTGTATTYGGTRTGCTGCAGTAAATCACTCATGCCCTAATTTCTGGTGCTAATTTTTTTCCCCAAATTCTTYTATTCTGTTTTCTCTGTTCACAAAGAAGTATTTTTRTTGGTGCCTTTTATTGGTAGCCATCAATGCACATAACACAGTGATATTGCTGTGGGTTTAGTAACAACATGTAGTTCTGTTGTCCCCAAGTTACCAGATATTAGTGATGCATGTGTGCAAATAGCTAAACAATCTGAATAGGAAAAATTTGGATTTGGAAGGAGACTGAGCTTCCAGGGCTTATCAGCATGCATTCAAATAGATCTAGATTGTGTCAGAATATGCTTGTATGTGGATGTGAGAGAAATCACAGTGAGGAGGTGAACTAAAGGACCAGCACTGTGCAGCTTTCATTCCTTTTCAGAGGAGTTTTCCTCAGTCATGGCTGGGAAAGAAATACTTGTTTATTTGCATGATACTAAGTAGACGTTTCATTCCACACAGACTGTTAAAACTAAGTGTATGAAGTTTGTATCCATTTCTAATATTAACGTGAAGATCTGTTTGCTGGTTGCCCAAAATGTTGTTTTCAAATACTGTAATAATGAGCATTATAGGAAAGCAGACATAGAACTGCACATCGTCCTGTTTCCACCTGTTTCATTGATGATCATAGGGACGGAGTACCTCTCATGTGAAGACAGGCTGAGAGAGTTGGTATTGTTCAGCCTGCAGGAGACTYCAGGGAGACCTTGGAGGAGCCTTCTGGTACCTAAAGGGGACCTGCAAGAGATCTGGACTTTTTACCAGGGCATGTAGGCATAGGACAAGGGGGAATGGCTTTAAACTGAAAGAGGGTAGGTTTAGATTAGATATTCTTATACATATTCTTTGCTGTAAGGGTGGTGAGACACTGGAACAAGTTTCCCAGAGAAGTTTTGGAAGCCCCATCCCTGAAAGTTCATGTSAAGGTTGGACAGGGCTGTGAGCAAGCTGGTCTAGTGCAAGRTGTCCSTGCCCATGGCCTGGGGGGTTTGAACTACRTGATCTTTAAGGCCCTTTCCAACACAAACCATCCTGTAGTTCTGTGTTATCCACCATATCCAAAGACTTAAGGAAAAATAATTCAGTGCTGCATAGGCCAGCTGAAACTGCTGAGCACTCTGCAGTTTAATCATAACAATAAACATTGTGACATTTTTAGGGAGGTAGATTTATTTCTTTTCTTAGAAATAAATTCTGTGCTGAGTAAGCAGTCTACTTCTGTAGTTTCCTTGGTATAAATCAAAAATTTGATTTGACATATATATGAGATTCATGCTTTGGGGTAAAGTTTCTAGTTTAATTTGCAAATATTTTCATTTTCCTTGGGCACAAGAATCCTTTCACTCATCCTCCTTCAGTCTGGTAATGTGGGAGCTTTGTTTTCCAGTTCAGTGTTCATAGTTTCATGCTTCTRTARTTAACACTCCCATAGCGTGATCGARTGAATTTTTTGATAATGGTGATTCTTCATGTAGTTTGCCATCACTGGGTTTTTAAAGTCTCAGGCAAAGCAGAACTATTGAATCCAGCTCACGATTTGATCCACAGCCTAATATGGATGTAGAATGTCTCTGGCCTCAGCCTCTCTGAGCATGTTCAGAGCCTGCCAGGATCTCACTTTGGACTGTTTGCATGATGAATTCATCTTAAGCAGTAAACAAAATGTCATTAATGCTCTAAATAGACTGCCYTTTTTCCTGGGTTCTCTGTGTTCAACTGTTATTTAACTTAAACAACACAATTTTTTTTCAAATCAGAAAATTAGTGGTTCAGYTTTTTGTTGCATCTGTGCAGGGACATCTACCAGAACTGTGGCACTGTGAAGCATCTGTTTTGCTTAAAAACTAAACTTTGAAGATCATTTTAGCTCTTCTTTAATGTTGCTATTGTCCTAGCATTTACAAATTCCCTGCTTTTAAAATTTCCCCTGAGAATGATTTTGTACACGTAGTACTGTCACTCTAAAAAGAATTGAGCAGTTCCTGGGTAGGACATCAGTAGTCCTGGGCAAGCAGCTCCGAGTGGCTGTGTTTGAGCAGGGGGTGGGAGCAGATGGCCTCCAGAGGTCTCCCCCATACCCAGCCACTCTGCTGGTCTGGGACACAGCTCAGTTAGTGCCTCCATGAGGTTGTTCCTGTAAGAGTAGTCACCTGAGCATGGATGTTAACCCCTTAATTTTCCCATTGTTTATAGCTGTCAAGAAGGTAGATTAAAACTCAAAATCTCACTGTGGTGGCATTGTCTCCTTAGGAGTTCTTGGATCTGCATTCTCTGACCATGGTGTCCATGTGGCCATATGGGTCAACTGGTAGTGAGGGATCTGGACATTGCACAACAGCCCACCTTGGTGGTTTTAAAATGTAATATTATCTGTAGTAAAAGTTCTGTGGGTCCTAGGACATGGACCAGTGTGTTCCAGTTTCTATAAAAATATGACCAAAAAGAAGAAAAAAGGCATTCCCTCTAGAATGTTATTTCTGGCCCTTGTTTGTTTGTGTTAAATGGAAGATCTAGAGGGAAGAGACTTGTTTCTCCATTTCACTGAATGCCCTTGAATAGGAGGGATTCTCTTGCGAAATTTTGTCTCTGACAACTCTAGCTGGTGATCAGCTCACCAGGTCTCCCCTCTTGTGCTCCAGTGTATTGAACCTGAGAGTCATCGAGGAATTACAAAAGGTGCTTTTTTTTGGAGGGCTGAATTACCTTCAGGGAATTGCTGGACCTACCCAGATAGTAAGGAATTCTTCCATAATTTAATGTGGCTGATCTCTGTTAACTACTGTTAATCATGTGCTTTAAGCGTTGTAGTTGCTCTCCACTGCTGTCTCTTGTCATAGAATTAGTGACCACCAGGCCCTATTGGTGTCCTTAGCATTTCATTTGTAATGGCTTTGGAGTCATTACCCAATGTACTTAATTGCTATTAAGGCCAAATGCAAGGATGGGATACACCCAACCACCACTACTCAGAGAGTAAGAGTTCAGACTGGAAAGATTTATGTGCTTTGTTATGCTTAAGAAGGAAATTGTGTTTCTACTGCCATCCCAGACAGAATTATCCAAGTTACTTTTAAAAGATGGGGAATGTAGGGGGGCTTATATGAAACATCATCTTCTTTAGAAAAAGAGTTATTGAAGACTAAATTATTTTGTACTGCATTTGGTTTTCAGATTTTTTTGAAACCTAATGGATCTTAGATAGATCTAACTAAATCTTAGACTATTCCCATCATTTCATTCTTTCCTGGTGTACCTTTAGCCCCAGACTAGACACCACTGAACATACTACATTGCTACTAAAAAAATTCTTTGAAGAGGGACCTAGTTTACTGTGAGACTGACTGTGAGACACTCCTGAAAACTAGCWGAGAAAAAAGTATTTTTAAAAAAGCATTCAAATATGTTTCTTCATATAGTYCTTAAAAATGGCAAAGTAGTTCTTGATTTTATCCAACCATTACTGAATTCTTCTGTAGCACTAGGGGTACCCATAGCATTGTAGGTRTTTTTCTTTTGCTCTCACCAGTGGTCTTGTAAACACATAGGTATGTGCTTTATTCTGTTCAGTAATTAATTCTGYTAGTAAAGAAGTGCTTGAATACCCCTCCTAAATGTCATGTTTTCTCTTCAGATTCTTAGAATTAGAAGATATTYATTAGGTACCCTCATTCACTAACCAATTGGAAATGAAAATAAATTATTTTCTCATTTTTAACATCAGCTTTAGGGTTTTTTTTTCCATACATTAGGGTTTGGGGCTCTAGAACAGCGTTGTTTATGCTTGAATGGTCTTATGGGTTAAATGGACCAGGTTAGTTGACTATTCAGTGTGTAAAACTAAATTTACCAGTCCCTTAAGTAATACAACATCTTTGAAAAACGCAGATAAGGTGTTTTTGTAATTCAGTTTTTTCTCTTGACAGCATACTTTTAATGGACAAAATAAATAGGCAATTTAGGAAAATAATTTCTGACCGATGTTCAGCCTTGGAAAGCTTCTTACTGCCCTGCCTGTGAATCAGGAGGGTACCGGGGTTTATCTCCTCGGAGCATACACTCGCACCTCCGCCTCCTCATAAATCTGCTGCTCACTAGGTCGGCTCCCTGGGAGCTGGATCCGTCCCCAGGGGKCTGTGGCACTGGCAGGGCTGCGTAGTGGCCTGGCTCTTCCTCATTTGTGCTCTGGGGTTGGTATGCCACAGCTCCTACCTTGCCTTGACCCCCTCYTCCCTCCCACCGTGCACGGAGGAGATCTCCAAGCTGAGATTTCAGAATGCTTTAGTCCTGGCTGGATCCTGCTCACTTGGCAGCAGTAAGCCAGGCCAGACCCACAGCTGGCTCCAGCTCTCCTCACCGCCCCAGGCTCTGCAGGCAGGCAGGCAGATGCTCCTCAAATCGATGCAGGCAATCAGGAGACTCCCCTGCAGTATTTCAGCACAAAGAATCCACCCTCAGCTGCATTGCCRTGCTGGAAAAGGCTTTATGCCATTRTTTTGCATGCAAATTAGATGTTACTGGTGGGGAAAGACATACCTGGTGAAGGCTAAGGGGCCGGTGCACAGGGCACTGTCCAGCTCAGAGCACTAAAATGCCCCCTTTATTTTTGGGTGAGGGATGTGTGGGATCACCTACCGGCCCTCTTGCTTGGTGTGTGTGGGGAGCAGGGTGGGCTTGGTGTGGAGGGCTGGGAACCTCGCCTGTGGWAGATGCCAGGGCATTGGCAAATTGTGTGCCTGAGATGGGGAACTGGATGTACTTTCTGTGTCCAGTAATATAACARCAGCAGCAAGAGTTATTTGTTGAGTTGAGAAGGGTATTTTCCAATGGCCARTACCCACTCCAGTTGTTTTTTGAACTTTCTGTACAAATTGCCAAGGACTGACARAAAATAAATTGAAGCGCAGGATGAGTCGTAGCACAAACCGGTGTAACACTGTTTTAAGTAACTGTTTGAAGTCTTGTTTTAGCATCTTGAAAGGAAGCAGGAATTCACGTGTTTTATTTTTAGCTTGCAAGGGAAGAGTTATTTAATGTTCCTTTATATCTCATCTCTGAAAATGTTCTCACTGAGGCACAATCTGAAGTCCTGGAGCTGGTTAACCCAAGACTTGTCTGCTTGTGAAAATTAATTTTTACAAAGGGGAATTACTGAAATTGTTTTCCCCCTATAAAATTTAAAGTAGAACAGAGTCCAAACTCCAAAATCAGTAGAGTGTTAAAATACTTTCTGCTGCTGGCAGTGATTTGTGATTCACAGTATAGAGTCGGGTGCATTTTGCTTTCAGGAGCTCATAAGCATTTTCAGATTTTTACTGCGGAGTGGCTTTTGTTGCTGTTTGCTTTGATTTTGGTTCCCATTAGGYTATGGGARTTCTAATTTTTSTAAWGGAATATTTTTATCTGAGATTTTARYAGTATTGCTGTGACTGGGCCTTAAAGCTCTAAGCAGAGACGGGATGAGCTACTCACTTAGAGCTAGTGCTGAAAAAAACCTCTCTTGCGTTTCCCTCAGAAAACCTCTCCCTTCCTCCTGGTCTCTGAATGTCAGTACCCTGTCTCATGCTTTAGGTTCCTGAAAGTCTATATATATATATATATATATATATATATATATATAATACTTGGTTTTCCAGCAGCTGGGTAATGAATGGGGTTGCAAGATGTTGCTGGTCAATACTCACCGCTCTTGTCCAGTACTCTTGGGTCAACAAACATGCATCTTAACCTCGTTGTGAGACTGCTCTTCTTTTCCTTGCTTTTCTTTCCTGTGAGGCAGCAGAACAGTGTCAGMAGCARTGAAATGAGAGCTATCATTTCCTCRAATGGGTAAGACAGTCTGCAAAGCATGTATTAAAAATAAAACAGGAAGTCAGTGATTATCAATTTTTAGCAAACACGTTTTCTGCTGATCTTCAGACTGATGCCTAATGATAACAAAAGGAGAAGCTCTGCATCTGGACAATGTAATTTGTAGTTATTTGTAGTATCTTTCCCCCTCATTAAGGCATGGATGGTTTTTATTTTAAAGCCCAAGACCTGTAAGAGTAATAACAGAGGCCTAATGTTGTTGCTTGTAAACAGCATGTGTTGAACAGCATGGCTGGAATAAATAGGTATCAGGTTAAAAGAAAAAAAAAGGGACCGTCCTTTTTTTTGTGCATTTACAGTTTTCTGAAGTAAAAGACAGCATATGGCACCCCTAGCAAGGAAGGAATCACTTCTTTCAGAGACTCTCCTCCAGCTCAAGGAGTTAGTGATTGCTTCCCACCCTCATGAAGGAGTATTACTGGCATCCCTGTGCCGAGCGGCGTGCGTGTGGGTGACGGGAAATGAGGSTTCCTCCAGACCTGGCCACCTGCTCTGGAGCAGCGATGGAGGTGGGAGGGGAATCCACCTGCCAGCAGGCTGAGAATCCTGACTGATGTCTGYTCCCACTGCCGGAGAGGAGCCAGTGCTCTGCTGCACGGGCGGCTTCTTATTGCATCTCTTTTCCCCTCGAGAACAGTCAAGAGTGCTCATTTGGACCCTGCTGCAGAGGAGAGGGAACAACCTGCACACCTGCCAGGAAAGGGAATCCTACACAACTGCTCCCGCTCGGRAGAGATTGGGAGCTGGGCCAAGCATTTCATACGTGGATGATTAAAATTAGACTCCTGCATCCATATGTACRTTCTCATTTTGAAAACACTGCCTGGCTTACTTTTCTCTCCTGCCTTTTATGTGTTCCCCTAATGGGAGAATGCTTCCACCTTTCCTGTGGCTTTGACAGTGGCCCTTGCACTTACTGAAAGTACATTTATCTTTTCTGTCTGTAATCATACCTGATCACAGGCACAGGAACACAGCTCTGTCTTTCCATTTTCCACTAATACTCCCTTGACAAGTATCTTCTTGAAAGGGGAAAAAAAGTGATAATCTCTCCTTTGGAAAAACAGCCAAGTTTTGCAGCAGATTTGGCTTTTTGCCTGTCCTCCTTTGCTGCTTCAGCCTGAGCAAACTGAGACCTTCCTGCAGCTCACACTGTCTGATCCAGAGAAGTCCAGGTCTTGCTGGAAAGGCATCCTGAGGAGGAAAGGGAGGAGGTGGGCAGACTGGCACAGCATTCAGCCATGATGTGCTTGTCTGCAGCTGTGTCTGTTGACAAGCACCAAAACCACCAAAGAATAAAGAAGCAATAGGGCAGCRAGTGCATGGCTGCATGACCTCTGGTTGTGAAGGATGGAGACCTGCACAGACTAAAGCTGTTGGGGCAGGAGGACTTTGTGCAAAATTTCAGCTTTCAGTGTCACWTGATAAGATAACAGAGATGCTTATCATGATTAGACAGTTCCTGGGAGCTCTGAAGCAGTCCAAGACCCCAATACTTCCAGAGAGAAATCCTTATGTTTCAAAACACATTTGAATATTTTTTAATGATTTCCTCTTAATGGCTCTTTGTAGGAAAATGAGGAGACCTGGAATTAGCAACTGCTAGGAAAGCCCTATTAATGCTGCTGTTTTATAGCAGCCATATGTCTGCATCCTCCYGCTTCTCACAGTCTAAGGGTTACTGTGGGGAGGAAGCAGTGGGGACCCACATTGCCCTGGGGCCTGATKAGTTGGGTCATGCCATGCTTCAAAGACAGAATCCTTCCTTGGGTCAGCTCCTCTGGACAAGGAAGCAGGAGCACCTCCCCTGTGCTTGGCTGATGTGGACTTGCCCATGCCCCTGGTAGCTGCTGGGCTGTCCTGGTCCTGGCCATTACACATGGGCATGCACTCTCACACAGTTCACAGCCATCCCTGTACCTTTCCTGGAGAAAAACCTGCTTGCACAGAAATGCTGAAATATCTTCCCTGTTGGAGCACACTTGAATGGTATATCATGATGCAAATCCTCCCCATCTGGTCCCAGCTGGGGCTTGGTGAGGGTGCATGGGATCTGCCTGCRCTGGATTTCCTTTCCTTCCCTCTGGCACAGCTATGAGCTGCTGGGTGCCAGCCAAGGCAGAGACAGAGGAGGCAGCTGATGCACACCCCATTCTTGCCCTAACATGGAGCGAGGACAAGGCTGCAGGGCACACATAGATACAAAAGCTTTTTTTAATATCAAAACTAAGAACAAAACACCTTGTATAGCAGAGTGAAGTTTATAGCTTTTTCCAGCCTGGAAAAAAGTTTTTTAGAGCAGATAGTGCTGTCATTGTCTCCTAATAAGTCTGCAGACTTTATTGGAGGTAGTTTATCTCTAGCTGTTTTTTCATTCCTGCAGATTTTAAATTGTCCTCTAAGACCCACAAAATTAAACMAAAGCAGTGACTTTAAAACAAAATATCCCAATAAAAAAACCCAACTGTAATTTGTACATTTTCACGGAGCACCTTTCAAAAGCCTGCCCATAATTGTAGTTTTAAGAGCACTTGCAATTTATGGGTGGACTCTAAACATCTCCCTCCATCAGAAGTTCTCTGGTGCCATGTGAAGTGCAGGGGTATGGTACTGTTAACACTAGAGTCATTCTGTACAAGCAAGAGGATAAGGTATGTATAAAATACTTACAGAATTAYGCAACAGCTATTACTGTCTTAAAAATGTTGGCAACTGAGCACAGGGGAGAAGCCAAATGCGTTCCCCAGAGAGCAAAAGGGGAACAGAACGGAACAGTTACGTGTTGGCTCTGGGAATGGAACCATCCCCATGTGTGCAGCCCCTGTGCGTGCTGYCTCTTGCCTCGGAAGGCTGTTGCAGCCTGTCCCCCCACAAACAGAGGTGCAAAAGCCCTTGTATTAATGAGGGGAGAGGATGGAAATTATCAACAGAGGAAGGAAGTCTTTTGAGAATCACATTTCACTGCTTCAGCTGCTTAAGGAAAAGCTTGTTTATGATAGTATCCTGTCAATACGAGGTGTTTGTGTGGGTGTGTCTATACATGCACAGAATATATGTGTATGAGGAGAAAGAACTTTCACTGTGCTCTGTCAGCCTTAAGCTTCTATTTTTCCTTAAATCCTGCAACTTCATTAAAAAAAAAAAACATTAAGAAACTCCAAAGGTAGAGTGTGTGTGTGTGTGTGTGTGTGTGTGTGTGTGTGTGTGTGTGTGTGAGGGAGTATGAGTAACTTATCTTCACATTTAGCTAGAGCCTTGGTATTGTCAAAGCAGCTGAATCACTGCCTGAGAGCTGCCATCTTTGCCATGGTGATAATTTGTCAGAGTGCCAACACTGCTGCCTACTGTCTSTGAAGAGCTGACCTTGTAACAACATCAACACTCTTTCTTTGGCTTTTGCTGACATACTCTAGGCTCTGGAAACTGTTTTCAAAACAAATATATAATGAAGTGTTGTGCTTGTAAAAGCAATTGTGTTTCTGTCCGTCAGATTATTTTAGGGTGTCTTGCCTGCSAAAGGGCAAAGCAAAGGATCAGGCAAGGAGGACACAACTCCAGATAAAGTCAGGGGCTTTCCTTATGCAGGAATGAYGAGAATCAAAATTAACCATCACGAAATTAGAAGTTATTGGTAAACTAGGAACTTACAAGTCCTTGTGTTGTTCCACTCTAAACTTTTGTTTCTCAAAGCAAGGACAAGTGAGCAGAGCTCTGCAGACAACAGGAAGAACATACAAGGGCCAAAAGCAAGGAAGGCTCTCGATTTAATGCTTGCTATATACCGTCTTCATTCAGGCAGGAAAAAATTGCCATCTAAAATACTGATTGAGGCTTTGCATCTAGACATTTGGTGGGAGAAATCAGAAAGGCTTAGCTTGGTAAATGGGRTAAAAGCATTGTCAGTAGCTGAAAATGCCAATCTTCTTGGCCCTAGGTTTAAGCTACTCTGTGGTGGGTGACTTGACAAGTTCAGGCATTCCCCAGTTTCGGGGCATTATTTGAGCATTTTGTATTCCCATTTTWTATTCCATACTGTTCATGTATGTGTACCAAACTTCACATGCTGTGTGTCTGCTGTGTTTGCCAGGGCACAGCTGCAAAGGAAGCAGAACAAGCCAGACACGTAAYTCACCCCACACTTGATACGGCTTTGATTGTGGGGACCAGTGGTGGTGAAATGCTGTTAATTGATTTCTTTTCTTCTCGCTGTTCTTACTGAACTAAATTAATATAGCACTCACTGGTGTCCCAAATGACATTTCATGGAAAGATTATGTGATATCAGAGACTCAATAGCAGATACATGACAGGCTTTCCTTAAAAACTGCTRTACAATGCACAAACCCCATACATATGGTTAGGTAGCAGCAGTTTTAATTTTAGATATAGGATTGGAAATTGCAGTTAGATTAAACCTAGTACTCTGTAGGTCAAGACCAAAATGAAAGTTGTAGCTAACCAAATTTTGGAGGCAACATCTTCATGAGACACCCTGGTTTCCACTCCCCCTCAGACATCTATTTTCAAGTGTTGCCATAAAGAAGAACGCTATAATTTATACCAAAATGTTTCCCCTAAAACCTTTTGAAAGTRCAATCCTTTAGATTTGTTGAAGTGAGGCAAATATTTCATCTAGCTGAAGTTTCACTTCTGCACATAGAACTAAAATAGAGGATAAAAATTGTATTGCTTGTCCACTTTCTGACTTGTTTACTTTAGAAACCTCCAATGTAAAGCACTCTAAATTCAGCTTCTTGTGACACTTAGAGCTTTGAGATTACATGGGGTTTGGTTCACATTCATCAATTACTCTGTCTTCACGTGTATGTGTGTGTATATATATATATATATATATATATTTGTATTTAGTGTGTTCATATATGTATGTATATGGCCAGCAAAACTGCAGAAAAATGTATTTGAATGATACAGCAATCAAATTATATTTTGACTTTGCATTGTGTTCCAGCTTTCTTGTCTTTGCAATTTAGTGCTGTATTTTAACCTTCAAGTTTCTGTTTGGGCTACATTTTCTTTTCACTTTTCTCCCTGTGTAGCATTTGAATCAATAGGCCATATAAACAAACAGGAAAAGACTGAAAGCAGGATTTTCAATAACATGGAAATAGCTTGCCATGGGATTTATTTTCAAACCTTTTGGCCCCTATGGAAGCAGAGGGCTAGTCTGTTACTCCTGGACAYTGGAATGATACAGCATCTCAGTTTGCAGAGAGGGAGTACTGTGAGTTGCCAGGCCTGTTGTATRTTGTCTAGGTGGGATGTACAAGTTTAGTTTTGAAAGGAGCATTTGTGCCTGGAAAAAAAAGATACTTTGTTGCCTTAACCAAAGGCATAACTAGGAATGGAAAACTGAATGTTCTCCAGGCTATGGTGGACAGGCAGTGACTAAATCATTTTAAACATGCCCACCCATACGTGTTCAGATTTGGGGAGGCTTAGGAGCTTGTTGGGTGGGCCATGTCTAAAATGTTTGCCTGAAYTGAGCTTGTAACAGAAATTTGGCACAAATGAGCCTCCTGAGATAATCWTGAAAGCTCAGTTGTCTGTGATACAGAAATGTGTGTTTTTTCTGACAGTGAGAAAATCCAGTCTTTTAGTGCCTGAAATTAGCTMACAAGWCACATAGGTTGTAATTCATTCAACMTTATATTAAAAGCAGACATRGGTTTTGATGCACTATTTTCAAGCTAAATGCCAATCCCCTGTACAGCAGAAGCCTCCTTCTCACAGGTTTAGCTTCTTCTGGATGGATGGCAAGGACTTYCAGAATGACTTTCCAGGGGACTGTGTGCTCTTACTGGCAGTACATGATTTTAGCTAATGGGTTTATTAGCTTATGCTATTTTCTTCCTGCTTGTGTGAGTGGGATCACACAGCAGAGACCCTCCCAGCATGCAGCCCTTAATAATAGGTAAGGAAGATTTTTCTACCAAAGGACAAATGAGAAATTGCTCCTTGTGMAAAAGCTAATTTGAGACTATCTGAGGCAGACCTGCTAGGATTTCTACCAAGTAGTGCCTAAAAAATGAAAATTSCTTTTAAAAATGGGTATTGCTTCAGTRTTTGTCTCTGAAACCAAGGGAGCCGTGCATTAGTGCTCACAGAGCAGAGTATCAAACTGGACCATAGAAGGAGAAGAGGAAAACACCATGGAAAGTAGGCCTGTAGGCCAAGCCAGATTTTTTTCTGATTTTGTGCATAAAAAGGTCTTGTTACARCCTTATCCTTTAAGCCCTGTGGAGTCAAGATGCGTTGCCAAGAAAGGCTTTTGCATCTCTGATCGCATGCTGCCTCCTCCACCAGCCTGTATTTTTCTAAAAATAATCCTGATTTCATACCTTAGCTGATGGACCTTCTAGCAGCCACAATAGAGGCAGCCTCCCTGGAAAACACTCAGTAATGTGTTAAAAGCATTGGGTCCATTCTTTGAGAGGTTGTACACAGCTTTTGAAGAAGCATCCTTTGTATTTTGAGCTGTGCTAAAACGTAGTAAGCTTATCCCAAGCCCTTTCTRCTTCCCCGGAACAAACAAGTCACTGCTGAATACCAGGTATCTTATTCAGCAGTAGAACAAGAATTCCTTTTTTTTTTTTTCTTTATAACTACAAAACAAGAAGTCACTTGGCAGGTGGGAAAGAAAGGATTTGTTTTCCTGTTTGTGGGGAGATTTGTCAGGCAGCACAGCCCGAAACGTCTGCTCAGGGTGTGTGACAGCCGCTAACAGCCAAGGGAGCGTCCAGAGACAGGTGTCAAATTCTCCRTTTGATAAGCAGGGAGAAAAGCTGCCCTGCACTTGGCAGCACAGCTTCTGTGGGCTCTGAGTCCGCTCTCCCACACACACTGCTCAGCCCTCTTCATGCCACCATCCTCCCAGCTGTGTCAGCTCCTTTATCCATTTGGCTCCCGGGAAGCTGCTACGCCGGATCTGCTGCTGGAGCAGCAGTAATGTACAGCTGTGCATATTGTGGGTGTAAGAGCTTGCGGGMAGCCCTCAGGTGTCATACATGTATTCATCAGGGTGCCAGAGTAGGGAAAATATGCTGATGGTCATTCAAAATATTTTCCCAGCTCAGGGTGACTCCCTGAGTCAGAGGTGAGGTCTCCACATTTAACAGCATCAGAATATGATGACATGGTGGTGTGAATGTCCCCAGCCTTCATCCCCTGGGCCAGGCTCTATTCTAAGGGGTGCTTTTCCTCTCCCTTCTTTCTCCACAGCAAAATACAAAGGAACTGTAGTCTGGTATGGACCTTGTAGTCATGCTGCACCCAAGAGACTGCCTAGCCTGACTGAGCAAAGCTGGACCTTAAAATTCACTGTGGATATATCTGTATCCGYCAGGTTTCCCAGTCTGTAACCAGATGGCACCAGAGAAGTTGCAGTCATGCAAACACTGATACAGGAGGGAGCACCTCCATGTGGTGGATTGATCCTGGGTTGACTCCAGGTGCCCACCAAAGCTTCTGTCACTTCCCCCCTTAGCTGGGCAGGGAAAAGTACAATGAAAGGTTCATGGATCAAGATGAGGACGAAGGGAGATCGCTCACCAGTTGCTGYTGCAGGACACAGACCCTACTTGGGGAAGTTAGTTACATATCTGGTCAAAATCAAACAAGGATAATGAGAAATAAAACCAAATCTTAAAACACCTTCCCCCTACCCCTCCCTTTTTYYCAGGTTTAAAATCTCTTTCAAATTTTCTCTATTTCCTGCCCCCAGCGGCCCAGGAGGGACAGGGAATGGGGGCTTCAGTCAATTCATCACACATTTTCTCTGCTGATCCTTCTTCCTCAGGGTGAGGACTTCTCCTRATCTTCTCCTGCTCCAGTGTGGGTTCCCTTCCGTGGGAGACAATTCTCTATGAACTTCTCCAATGTGTGTTTTTCCCGCTGGCTGCAGTTCTTTGTGAGCTGCTCCAGCATGGGTCTCCTAGTGGGCTCACAAGTCATGCCAGCTATCTGGCTCCTGTGTGGGCTCCTTTTTCCATGGGGCCACAGGTCCTGCTAGGACCTTGCTCCAGCATGGGCTTCCCATAGGGTCACATTCTCTTTTGAGCTTCCACCTGCTCCAACGTGGAGTCCTCCACAGCCTTCTCCACCATGGGCCTCACTGGGCTCCAGGGGAATCTCTTCCCTGCCACTGGAGCATCTCCTTCTGCTCCTTCTTCACTGACCATGGGGTCTGCAGAGCTGTTTTTCTCTCTCATATATTCTCATTCCTTTCTTCCTCTACAGTTGTTGGTACTACCGCCATTGCTGGCAGGCTCAGACTTGGCCAGCAGCAGTTCTGTCTTAGAGCTGGATGGCATAGACTCTGTTGGACATGGGGGAAAAGCTTCTAGCAGCTTCTTACAGAAGCCAGCCTACCCTCTACTAAAACCTGTCCACACAAACACAATACACAACATCATGGAAAATTGTCCTCCTTCCTGAGCAATCAGGAAATGGTTAAGAGAAAAATCTCAAACAATTTCTGTCATCCAGGAACTGGATCAAGAGTGGAAAGCAAAAGGCCATAGCTATAGTGCACCAAAGAAGACAAGCAACATYGATGGCATCCTTGTGCAGGTGTTGGCCAGCTGCTCCCTGACTGCAGTTTGACAGTACAGCACATCAGGCCTTTGGCTCCTAGAACGAGCTTCAGGGTATCTAACACGTAGCTCTGGGAGAGGAGGTGGCACAGCACTGATCCCTGGTTTGCAGGCTCAGAGTCGCTCCAAAAGCACTCACAGGGTGCCCTCCTGTGCGCGGTCAAGCCGACATAAGCTGTGCMTTATATGCTGAGGCAGGTTTGACACCAGTGTGTGACAGTCTTGGATGCAGGTCAGGTTTGTGCTGCTAGAGYGGCCTGTCAGTCACAGGCTGCTTCAGTGGCCATGGCATCCCAGCATTAGCTCAGGTGTGGAGGGAGTGGGTTGAGCATTTTGTGTACACTCAGCAGGAGGACTGAGTGGGCATCAGGGAAAAAGCCCCACACAAAGTGAAAGGCTTTCCCTTCATCTTGTGCTGSATTTTATCACTAGCACAGAAATGTGTGACCTTCATTTAAAGATGTTTTTTCTCTGATGTAAGAATCCTAATCTTCAGTATTAKGCCTAATTCAGTGTGTCTCAGTGTGATGGTTACAGTGTATCATAAATATTTCATTTCTCACTCACCATCCCACATTATAAGGGGTTTCCCCTAAAATGTTAATTGCCCAGTCTAATAAGCCTAGGCATTTTTACTGACTTACTTCACCTTTACAAAACACTCTGGCATTTGGCAGCCATTTGGCTCAGTTGTGCTGGACCAGAAACATCCACAGCAAAATGGGTACAATCACCATATTTATGCTGCTGTGAATAAGGAGCCAATCCACTTGCCTCTGTGTGTGCATTGGCACTGTAGGTCTTGCAGCCAAGCGCCCTTTGAGGTTTGGAGAAGAATCACGGTTTTGCTTTCACTCTGTGGCCAGAGTTCAGTGTCATTTTAAGGCCTTAGTGGAAATAGCAAGAACATAATAACATGTCTCTGAACAGTATTTGGAACTCTGGGGGTTGGGACAAGGGAAAACCTATAAAAGCATTGGCTAGTATTATTTTGCCTTACATTTGAAGTGTACTACTGGAGTGTTCAGTAGCTAGTGTAACATACAGCATTCACAAACAAATAAAACTATTGAGAGTAAACAAAGATTTTCTCAAGGGAATTTGCAGTTGCTCAGTTTAGAAATTTATTCTGAAGGTCTCTGCTCAGTGAAATGGGCTTTCAATCCATGTCTTACTATTCCATTTTTGAGGTGATTGGACTGGAAATTGTGGTAAGGTAGTGGAAATTACTACAAAATCCTRTACCATTTAGAGGTCCTATGCAACAAGAGGTCTGTTTAGAAGGGCTATACAACAGCGTCAGAGCTATATTTATTGTTCTAGCAAATAAATTTTTCAAGCTGTCAAAATAAAGAAGAAAGAGGTTTTTCTCACAGACACACATTATATTTGGTCTTAGTGCATACCTGGGTGAAATCCTTGGGGAATCCTTGCGTTCCTCAGAAGATGGTGCTTTTCATGTCACTTGGGTGAGGATTAAGCACTATTAGGCAGAAGGATGAAAACTGGTGCAGTTGCTTTAGTGTGATGGTGTGATGTTTAGACTTTTGACTCACTTGATTTATTGCTCAATTATTAGACTGTGCCCTGACACTGATATGTGAGAGACAGGGAGAGCTATACATTTCTGCCTGATTTCTATTAACAGCCTTCCGAATAAAAGCCTGTGTTAACAGCTGCTTTATCCTTTTCGTGTTCAGGGAAGAAATGTCTGAAAGCTTTTATACTGTCCAAGTGAGTTAGGGAGAGAAAGAAGGAGCCCTTGTCTCCAGCTCAGCCTTTATGTGCAGTCCATTTTTTTTTTTACCAAGAGCATCTAAAATCCTGAAATCCAAGGCATGTGGCAATACTCGTTAGTATTTTCTGATCTACTTATTTATGCAAGAGTTCAGATAAGAGCTAACAGGTATGTAACTGATGAACTTTTAAGGGCTGAGTGTTCAGGACATCTGGTGTTTCAGGTGAGTGATGRGTGAAAATCAACTGATCAGTTAGTTTCCCTTGTGCTCTTCACAGCTGCTCTTTCTTTTGGTCCTGGTGGAGAGACTGATGTCTTTGGTTAAKAAGCAGTGGTATTTTACACTGCAGCAACACTGCAAGGAGACCMTGTGTGTGTTATGTGAGATGATTTAATTGTCCCTTTGTGTGTTGGTATGGGGTGAGAAATGTGCAGTACTCAGGCCGCTGGGAGCTGACAATGCCAAAGTTGTGACAAGACACAAGGAAATAGGAACTGAAAATTCTGAGAAAGTCTCCATTAAGACCTGAACTGACTTCAGGCTGGGTTTACTGAGCAGCTCCAGAAACTACAATAGGTGCATATGAGCATGAATTAATAATCGTTAATAATAGTTATGATTCGTAGGCAAGGGATGTGTGCCTTGCAAGAAAGCTCATAAATGTCTGTGTCCCCAGAGAAATTCTGTGAGCTAAGGTGTGCTATTAATCCTGTTTTATAGACAGGGGACTGGAATCAGAATAAACAGGGAATTAAGCCACTGTCCTCCTGAACTAAAAATTAGGAGCATAATGTAATCTTTATGAATATGCTCTTTGTTTCAATTTGCTTGGACAGTTTTTTAAGTATGATTGAAAAAGAATGTGGTTATGTCTCCAGGGACATGGAGAAGGCTGAGGTACTCAGCGCTGCTTTTTTTTGGTTCAGTTTTTACCAGCAATAGCTCCCACCACACCATCCAAGTCACAAAAGGTAAAGGCAGGAATTGGGAAAATGAAGAACTACTCACTGTAGAAAAAAAAGCAAGTTTTAGACCGTCAAAGAAATCCGAGGGTGCAGAAGTCCATGTGATCTGATAAGATGTATCCAGGAGTCCTGAGGGAACTGGCAAATGACATGGCTGAGCCACTATCCATCATACATGAGAGGCTGTGACAGTCTGGTGAAGTTCCCACTGACTGGAAAAGGGGAAGCATAACCCCCATTTTTAAAAGGGAAAACAGGATGGATTTGATGGATGGACCACTCAGTGGATAAAAAATTGGCTGGATGGTCATACTTGAAGAGTTGCATTTAATGGCTCGATGTTCAAGTGGAGAGCCCTGACTTGTGGCATTCAGGGGTTGCTGTTGGGGCTGGCACTGCTTTGTTGGTGASATGGAGAGTGGGATCCAGTGCACCCTCACCAAGTCTGCTGATTACAAACTTGTGTGGTACGGTCAGCATGCTTGAGGATTGGGCCTGTGCAAACCTTATGAAGCTCAACAAGATCAAGTGCAAGGTCTGGCACCTGGATTGGGCCAGTACAATCCCAAGTACAGATATGGGCTGGAGAATGGATTGAGAGTAGCCCATAGGAAAAGGACTTGTGAGTGCTGGAGGATAAGAGGCCAGACATGACTCAGCACTCTGCTCCTGCTGTCTGGAAAGCCAGTTATGTCCTGTGCAGCATCAAAAGATGCATGTCCAGCCRGACAAGGGAAGGGATTCTGTCCCTTTACTGCTCTCTCTCTCGACCCAGCCTGGAGTGCTGTGTCCAGCTCAGGGGTCCCAAAAGCAGGAGGAACATGGACCTGATCRAGTGAGTCCAGAGGAGGCCAYRAAGATGTATTAGAGAGCCAAAACACCTCTCTGATAAATGCAAGCCAAGGTGGTTCAGCTTTGAGAAGAGAAGGCTCCAGGGGTTCTTACTGCAGCCTTTCCATACCTGAAGGCAAGTCTACCAAGGAAGCTGGGGAGAGACTTTTTGGAAGGGCTGATAGTAATAGGACAAGGGGCAATGGCTTTAAACTGACAGATTGGATGTAAGGAAGAAATTTTTTACTGTAAGGGTGTTGAGGCACTGGAACAGGTTATCCAGAGGCCCCATGGATGTCCCATCCCTGGAAGTGTTCAAGGCTGGTTGAATGGGGCTTTAAGCATTCTGGTCTAGTGAAAGGTGTCCCTGCCCATGGCAGCGGGGCGGGGTTGGAAATACATGATTTTTAAGGTCCTTTCCAGCCCATGAATCTATACTGGGAAAAGTCCCAGCCAACATTGCTTTTCACAGTACCTTGTAAGAAAAGGTGTCATACTTCACATGCAAGTTTCGAACTCTGAGCAGTGCTTGCTGCAGTGTCTGAGCAGATAAGCTGATTCCAATTATCTTTTGTTTGATTGCTTTCTATTTGTTTTCAGCAGTGCCATTAGGAAAAAAAAAGAAAAAAAAAACCACGAAGAAAAAAATCCCCAGCACTTACTTAAAGGTACCAGTACTGGATTTAGCTGTAGCAAAAGTTAAGTGGAGTTAATCACTGCTGGGGAGAATGGAGGTTTAAAGTGAACTCACAGGAGAATAAATCARGAACTGAACAAAGATTTTGAGATGCCCTCAAGGGTAACAGAGGTTGCAGTGCTGAGCTGCAACTAGTGCCAGGTGTGGGCTGACTACACAGAGGAGAAAGTCCTGATTGCCCTTCTCTCAGTTGATTCATTCTCCTTCCT
This sequence comes from Malurus melanocephalus, assembly GCF_030028575.1. Classification (NCBI taxonomy): domain Eukaryota; kingdom Metazoa; phylum Chordata; class Aves; order Passeriformes; family Maluridae; genus Malurus; species Malurus melanocephalus. Next base: position 1,322,051 of record NW_026623278.1, read on the forward strand.
GCCAACTGTGCTAAGCAAGAAAAATGGACCAAACGAAAAAACTCCTAGGCAAGCTTCCCATTTAGAAAATCAGAGCTACGTGGGCTTTCTCATGCACTCTCTGTGAGCCATATGCCCTCTGCAGACAAGGTGAAGTACCCAGGTGCCTGGCATATTCTCAGAAACTGGTCCTTTGCATCTGTGTGGTGAGAATCAGGGTGCTGGAAACTAGTCCTAGGTACACTCATTCCTCCAGGCTCAAGAGAATCTGAGCCTAAGATTCCCTGTTAGGCCAGCACAAGTAAAGAATGGCAGCAGAACTGTAAAATTCCCTCCAGACTCAGCTACTAGTTTTAAGTATTTATTGCAAATGCTTGAGTAAAAGTGATTTCTAACAYGAGTGTCCTTTTGCAATTTTTTTTCTAAAACCAATTTCCTGTTGTGAACCGAAAATAATGTACCCAGTTATGAATGATGTTACTTTTACTGTATTCCTTAAGACTTTACAGCTTGCCTGGCATCCCTTGCTGGAACRATTCTTAAAATATATTGTTCTCAGTGATACCAAAATATAAATTATCATTTGCTATAATTTCAAAGCCGCATTTCATTTTAAGTATTTTTGCAAAGTGTCTGGTATGTAAAATAATTTTCCATATGGAGAGCAACCCTGTTGATAGTGAACTGGAGAGAAACAACTGAACTGGAGAGAAACAACAGTTTTGGTGTCAGGTGAGGCAAGTTCAGGAGCAGAATTTCAAAGGAAAAAGGAAAACCAGAGAAATCTAGAGTTTTCCCTGAACATCAATAGCTTTGATTTTTAAGGAACTGGTTGAATATGGTATTTTCTAGGTAAATATAGACCATGCTCACAGACAAGTAGTTTGTAAACTGATTTTGGATTACAGTTTCTCTGAAAAGTTTGTCAGAGTTAATAATAATAAGAACCCACTGAAGGCAAAGCAAACAGGTCTGATGGACTAATGCTACCAGAAGACAGTCAGGATACATGTGGAGTCGCATTGCTTAAGCTGTGGGGTGTATTTGTCTCTTCTGCTACAGAATAATGAGATAAGTATATTGCTCTATGTGGTTTGCATTTTGAGCCTTGCTTCCCCTACCCCAGAAAGCTTTCATTTTCACATTCAGGAGTCCATATCCATTTCATTATGCATTTTTTTTACCACAGTTGAATGACCTGTCCTATTCACATTGGCTGTGGTTGCTCTATGATCTGCAGATATTTCAGCAGTTTCTGTAGGGGCTGCTGCCCTGGCTGCCCAGGCCAGATGTCCAGGCCATGCAAGCGCTTTATTTGCATTTTTGCTCCCAGGTGCTGACTGGTTCAAGACTAGTTAATTAAAACAGATTTARTCATCTGCAGCTGTATTCAACTTCATTTCTTCACATACAAATTCTTAGCTATCTTTCCCCAGCACTTACCGGTAGATACGTTAATAACACTTGTAAAGATAGATACGGATAATGTCAAGATTATCTGTATTTACGCAAACGCTTCATTTGGAGGTCCACAGTGTAATTCATCAGTCATTCCCTTGTGCTTGAATCACAAGAGGGCAGTCACCTCCATTTCCTGGGCCAGAGTGCACTTAGCTCTTCAGGTCATAGAGGGTTTTCTCCTGTAGTGCTGGATGTGGAGAATCGTCCCTGGAAATGGACACCTSTTAGTCACCTGAAAGGCCCCACTCTTTATGCATGCTGGTCAAAATATAACAGGATTCTTGTGTGTCRTGAACATCCTCTCCCCCTTATACTAACATCCAGTGACGCTGGTTTCCTTTTGTCCAAAATTGCTGAAGAGGTGCTTTAGAAAGAAGAACAAGTTCCGGCAGGATGCTCACATTGTTTTTTATATGTTCAAAGCTGGCCAAGGAGAAATGGTTCCCGCAAAACTCAGGGTCAGTAAAGGATCTAGAGGGTCTTTTAGGGGCCGTCCATCACAGGTGAATAGTAGCTGAGAAAAATCCTTCCTCTCATATAAATCTGTTTTGTTGATTTACATCTGGAAGAAAGGCAAGATCAGTGCTTTTGCATGAGCCTGGGAGAAATGCCACTAAACCTTGTACATCCATGTACTGGGAAGGCTGGAGTCAAGGTACAAGCATGGCAGTAGCCTGGAGACTGGAAACCCCTTTCTCCWGAAATGGCTGGGTCTGGAAAGGAATAAGTCTGTCTGCATGTCCTCAAGCTCTCATCCACATTTAGGGATTTCCAGTGTCTCTCAGGTGTGAGGAAGTGAATACTGGGGTCTTGGCCTCTCTTCCCACATGCCATGTGTGCGTGAAATAAGAGATGATTTCACAGAACAGAGGCAGAAAGGGAGGTGTTTAATCAAGTTTGGTGGTGCATTCACACTGGCATGCATCTTTTTAGTCGAACTGGAGCGGGAAATTTGAGGCTGCAGGAGAAGTGAGACATGATTAGATACAGCTCATTGACCAGGCAGTCGATAGGCAGTGAAAGAAGGTTGTAGCACACTGTGGGAAGTTTTAGGACATCCATCTATAGGTGAAACATGTCATGGCACTGGGAAATTTGGCTTCTCAAATATCTCTGCTGATCTTTCACGTGCAATGAAATCAAAACGCTCCCTATTTTATAATTTTTGTCCTCTTTCATCTCTTGTCTWGTGGATGGTAGTCCTGTATATTCTTCTCGGTGCAAAATTTGAAAATTTAGGGATCATGCTTCTATTTGAATGCTGAGATTTAGCGTGGTCATGGGATCAGACAAAAGGGCAAAGGGGATTGGTCAGTTATCTYTTGTAACTTATCCATAACTTTAGACAGAAATTAATTTTAAATTGGGTTTTTTTCAGGGAAAAGTATGGGTCTGACTATTGCCATAATTMATGGCATTTTATAAATTGTCAAACATAGTTTCTAAAACTACTTTGATAACACTCAGTTCTGTTGAGTCCTCAGTGATACCTCCTTGCTATGGTGATTGTCTGATACAAATACCAAATGTTGCTATTGAAAGGAAAACAGCTGTAGTTAAATTTTGGTTAAAATGAAGGAAGTACAATGTTGCCAAAATAAAGATGGTAAACTTAGAATACTTTCCAGCTTTTCAGCTGATACCAAAACTTGAGTTTAAATTAACAGCAGTGATATTGCTAAAATATATTTGACCACATCCTTTAAAATGTATTTAAGAAATTTCCTCATTCAGTGGAAATGATGTAAAACTATTGCTTCACTTAATATGAATGCAGTTTGTGTCGATGCTGTATTTTTAAATGATCAGGAATCCAGTTCTGAGAGTCACTTTTCCAATCTGAACCTCCAGGCCATTTCAGTGTGGTGTTTTAAGAATTGTGTAGGTCTCCTCAGGAAGGCAGGGTCTGTTTTCCTTCTTCTTTAATCAGCATCATTCCTATGCTTTCCCATACTGACCTCTCTAGAGCAAAAGGCTGCTTATCTACTCAAATGGAATGGGAACTTCTCTTCTTGTGGAAAAGTATAGCGAGAAGGTTCTCATTTGAATATAAGTGGGAAATTAATCCAGCCTGCCAGAGGTGATAACCAAATGTATTAACACTTTACAGACTTTCCTGCCAGAATGCTTTATGCCAAAACTCTGTATGGAATGTTTTTAAGGGAAATCAGTTGGATAAATGTCAAGAGAAGGCAAACCTGACTGGCTTCAGCAGTACTTGTGCTACCCACAGCCTTGACTCTCTCCAGCAATCTCAGATGGATTCCCCAGTGACCCAGCTGACGGGTGATACCTCTCCTGGATAATTTAGTTCCCACTCTCTCTCACCCTTTTGTCTCCCTAATTTCAAGCTGTCCTTGCCTGTGGTTGACAGTCTTTTCACACAGTGTTAAGGGGACAGCTGCCTGCAGCTGCTCTCAGCCTTTCTGGGGACCCCCATTCCCTGCAGAGCCATGCACAGGGAAAAAGAGYGTGGACACAGCAAAGGGTGTTCCAGGGGAGCCCACCAGATGTGGGTTGAAACCACTTCCCCATTTGAGATTTGGKAATAGGGTTGTTACAGTAATTCTGGAGTTTGTTTAGGGCTTCATGTCTGAAGATTACAACAAACTGAAGCCAGAACCCTGTTCAACCATTAGCTGATGGCAGGCATCCAACCTGATAATTTTAGCCAGGATGCTCTTCCGTTTCCTGCTCAACGTTTCACAGTTAAATGAGTCAAAGTGAAAGTAGGTGTGGATATTATGAATAAGGATCCAGCTTGAACTTGGAGCTCTTCAGACATCATTGTGTGTATTGTATGGCCAGATGAAAGCAGTGGGATGTCCCATTGTCCCCAGTGCCCTCGGCTGGACACTGCAGAGTGTTTCTTGTACTGCACAATGACAAAGTTCACTGAAACGTCATGATCAATTTATTTCATTCTGTCTTCTTGCACCTTTCCTATTTTTCCCCCTATAACTCAGTGCTTCAGCATACTCCCAGGAGGAAAGTCAGGCTTGCCTTGGTAAAAACCATGTCAAAACCAGCACTGTGGTTTATCTACTGATTATAATCACATTTTCCTCCAAGATTTCTCTGGAAAGCCTTCTGCATTCATTACAGTTCTGTTCCTTGTATTCACCTTCCATGCTAATAGCAGGTAGACACAGTTATACCTACACATTATTGTAATTGTTGGTGGTGCCCTATTTAGGTCACATCATTTCTTTACGTGTAGTAATAGATTTCCTGAATCTGTCCATTTTTGTTCTTGCTGAATTAAAAAGAAGACACATTAACATGCTTTCAAAGAGATTTGGGGAGAGGGAAACCACTACATCCCAGTGCATGAATTAAAAAAAAATGCAAATCGGTCCATAAATGAAAATCAAGAGTTGTTTTTATTTCAAATAGTTGCGTCTCTGTCACTGCAGGATTTATTAGTTTCCCGTCCTCCCAAGGCTTAGAAATGTGCTCAGTTGGACTCATTAAATTGAAAAGCAGTTTCTTTTACACAGAAGAGCAGAGGTGCAGGAGCCAGCTAAGTTTCAGCAGATGCTGTGAACCTCACTTGTGTTCACACCACCCGCTTTGGCTGCATGGGAGCACGTGACCTCCAGCAGTGAGTCTGTTCAGAGATAGTGGCTTTGTTAGATGTAACACAGGGCCTTTAACGAGGCAGTTTGTGTCTGATTTGCCTGCTTGAAGTCAGCCAGGTGATGGAGATGTATTGTGCAAAACGATGGATAAAATGGCAGAGGATTTAGGCTTGTACACGCAGCCTTATCTGTGCTTGGTTCGTCTGTGATGCAGGTGGGGACTGCCTGGGGCAGCACAAACAGCAAGGTGGTGGACCAGGTAAGGCAAGGTTCAGTCTCTGTTGCTCTAAAGTCCGTGCATGAATGTGGATTTGGATCCTCTCAAATTCTGGGGCTCGTCTCGCTTGCAAGGAAATGTTTGCTTGGTCAAGAGCAGTGAGGAGATAAAAGTGTCTCAGTCACATTGCTGCTTCCTGCTGACCTCCCAAACTTATTTAGGCAAGTTGCTAAAAAGGACAAAAGATGGCTATTGGCAAAGCACTATAAGTAAAAGCATTTGGGATAAGATAATAAAGCAACATGTAAAATTGCAACAAAATTCTCCTTTTTGCTTCCCTTTAAAAATGTAGATGGGCCATGAAGTGTAATCAAATATTAAAGTAAGTGTTAAAAATATTTTTAGTTTAATGCACTTCCCTTAATCTCTGGTCCATGTTACTTTTATTCTGTTACTAYTCTCCTCTGCTTTTGTATTAAAAAGCTGCACAAACAGAAGTACAAAGTGCTGTTCAAACTATAAAGCGAACAAAAAGAAACAAATATATACTTACTTATAGAATTGTTTTATTTGAAGTCATTTTTCATGCTGTGTAATAATAGCATATTTGAAAGTTGAAGWTGTCATTATTTTAAAAAAGTTGATTGTATCTTTTAAGGACTGTTCATGTTAAATACTGTGGTTCTTTTTAGTGAGAAGCCTTGTCAAACAAACTTGTGTTCGAATTTCTRTTGCTTGAGGGCAAAATAACTTTCATAGCATTGAGGCAGGCGTGCTGCTGCAACCCCATAGCAGAATGCTCATGCTGCCTGGCAGCACGGGAACACGGCAGCAAGCTTGAGAGGACACGTATGAAAGCAGATAGATAGGAATTTTTTGTTGTTGCCATGGTGTTGGACACTGTTTACTTCACCTACCTGCTGAGYGGTTCTTTCCTGTCTTGTGGAAACCTACAGCCCTTACCTGTAGCCAGATTCAGCCTCAAACAGGCAGTCAGGTCCCAGTAACATCAGGATGAGAAATGTATGGTTTTGGTTTTTTTGGGGTTTTTTTTTTTTTTTTTTTTTTTTTTTTTTTTTTTTTTTTTTTGAAATGATGTTTCTGGCATTTGTGGCTGAGGAAGAAAGCTCCAGATGATGAAGTGTGCATTACCTGTTCACTGGTGTTTCAGGTAGCCTAAACCCCACCTAAGCACACAGTCAACTGGCCACTGGGTCTTGCAGCCCTGGGTTAGCAGCAGGAGCCCCACAGAGATGGGTGCTGCTCCCTGCTTGGTTCTGGAAGCCTCTAGGCAGGGTGATGCCAACTGCTGCTGCTTCTGTCCCCAGAGCCTGGGAGAGGCAGGGGAGATCAGGGTGATCCTGAGGTCTCATTTAGCTGGTGGCCTCTTTGCTCCAGTCCTACTCTACCTGCCAGACTGTAGAATTGTTCTCAGAGATGCTTAGCTGTTCTAAAATTTGTGGCAGTTTAATGTTTATCTCAGATGAGGGACCGGATGAGCACTGTACATCAGTTTCCCTYGTAGTATGTGCCAAGCTGTAAATATAAAATGCCAGGTTGTGGTTATAAAAGCAGTCGGTCAGATATATATGGCACACTCCCCTTGATACCCTTAAACTAGGTAAAACAAAACAGACCAGACATGCATATCCATTTTAGCTTTTCACTTCTAATGTCATGATGCTATCTTCAGTGACTTTGGTTTTATCATGGTGCAATAACTGCCAGTGAACTACTGTAATTAAAAGGTTGTTGGCATATCCCTTGTAATTTTGAAAATAAAATATCCTTGTCTCCCTCTGGCTGAGTGGTTAAATCACACTACAGTGGCCCCACTTGATAATTTTCTCATGAAAGCCTCAAATCCTAGGGTTAATTAAAGCATGGAATAAGTATCTAGGGAGGCATATATAAATGCTAACAGGATTCCTACCACATATCTACAGAGGCAAACATCACCATGTRTAGTTTATGCTAAGCTGAGAAAAGGCAATCCTTAGATCTCTTACAAGGCAGAATTTTTATATTTTGTGACAGATGTAGGAAAAAAAAAACCCTCAAACGATAACAAAACCACACAAAATTTGATAATGAAAGTATGTAAATATATCCCTAATAATCATAGGGATTAAACGTTCTGGGAGACTGTATAAAGCTTTGTATTTGCAGGARTCTTAATACTGGTTCCTATCAAAGGAACCTGGATCWAGGATCAGAAAGCAAGGAAGACTGMTGTGTYTGACTGAAACTGCTGAGGAAGCTTCAGCAATCAAACTGGTAACATAATCTGGCCAGTACTGCAGGGCAGAATATTATGGCACAAAATTGCATGAGCCATAATGGTAGGTGATCAGAAATRTTGCTCAGCTCCTTTTCTAAAAAGCCCTGGTTCTGAGAACATCTGCTGTCACTCACCATCCWCCCCTGGCACAGGCACCTACCCAGAGGGAAGGGTGGCACTTCCTGACTTCCACCCTCCTCCTTGGCTGGCTTCCATTTTGCCCAGAAGGTTTGTTTTTGTACTGGGTTGACCTTCTTTAGTTTGTGCTGGTTAGCTGAGGTAAAGGCAAATAAACGGATGAAGTGACCTAGAGCTTTTGGCAGAAGCCCTCATCGCTATTCTCTCAGCAGATATCACCACTCTGGCATGAGAGAATTCTACAAAAGGTCCCTCTAGCCCCAGGATTGCCTGGATTTTTCTTCATTCGTGTAATTTATTTTGTTCATTTTAAAAGAGGTTAGGATTTGTCTACTTAGAGCAGAACCTTAGGAGATGTACTGTTACCATCTGCTTTAAGCATCCAACTTGGATGCATTTCAGACGAGAGCATTAGGAGCAGCAATTCCCAGTGACTTCATGGTAGAGAGGCAGGTGTCTCTACATGGGCAATTCAGGTCATTCATCTCAGGTGCTTAAAATAGAATATATGCAAATTCAGACTGTCTGCTGCATTCACCTCGTCCATTGCTTACGTCTGTTTATGTCTTAAAGGTGATTKATCATCCAACTGCTGAAAGAGACCTTGCACTCTTCTCAAGTTGTCTGCCCAGTGTAAAAAAAAGGCATCTGCATTAGGCCATGGCTKCATGCCAATTACAACATGTGTGACCCAGCACATGCTCACACCTCAGCTGCTTGGGAATGGGACTGAGGTGCTGATGGGTGGGCAGTGGAGAGGGGAATGAGAGAGGAGGAAGTCCAGGCAGGACCAGCAGCAGCCCCCATTGCATTTAGATGAGTGGCCAGAGGCTGGTGGGTGGGCTGACTTAGCCCAGGGGGGTTTTGAGGCAGTTCAAGCTATTGCCTTTGCAGAAATATGTTAAAATRTAAATGAAGAAATGTGTTTCAAATGAAACCATCTCTGCAGGAGTGTAGAAGTGACTGTGGTGGTAAGGAACCTAATTGCTAGTTTATTTGTGGTTGTGTTTTTAAAGTCTCCTTTTGAGGACCATTAGAAAAAGGCTGTTATATCAAACTGCTCCCTGGCAGTGTTTGCATGTTTGCTCTGTTGCTTTGGAAGTGCTCAAGTTGTCACTCTGCTATAAAGTTGTAGTCCAGTCTTCAAACATTTGTTCTCCCGAATGTTACAGGGCTGCTTCATACGGCATTATACATTCAGTGCCATAGTAACCGTCTTCTGGAAGGGCAGCAGGACAAGGCCAGTAACATGTCAAGCACCTGAGAGAGAGAGAGGGAGAGAAAATGCAAAGCCTGACTTGGCAAAGTCTTGACACARATGGCAAATATTTGACAATGTTTTGTGGTTGCCAGTGAGTTCTCCCCAGGAAGGAGAAATATAGAAACAATTCAGAATAGTGGGCAAAAATTCAGAGTGGCCCAGCAGTATTTAACAAGGGGATTGCAGAGACCAGTTCTGTGTTGGAAAGAATCTGCTGCTTGTAGCAGCATGGTGGAACACAAGTCAAAATCTCCTAAGCTGTTCACAGGCACTTTTGGGGAAGAGGTAGGCATGATGAAAAATAGGCTGAAATCCTTGCTTGCTTGCTTTCCCACTCCCTTTTGCTCTTCCCCTGCCCATGTATCTGAATTTTCCCAGCCATTCAGCACGCCTCTAGGAGCCAGCTGAGAAGCTGGCAGGCTTCTTGCAGGCATCCATGGACCTGTGTGCAGGCAGGGTCACTGTATTTGCTCTGCCAAGGTAGGGTTCCTCGTTTGGCTTGGTATGGGAGCATACCTGGGTGGCACACCTGCCTTCCCAGACACCCCAGGGGTTTATCACTGGTAGGCCAAAAGTGAGGCTGAGCCAGGCTTCAGAGGGTTTTTATTCGTTCTGACCTATTTTGCTTAAAGTGCTTTATTTTGCATTCKGAGTTTAATCTCAACCAGAGGCACACACTGTGTGAGAAATCCCACTCATCAAATCATGGAAATAATTTTTTGGGACACTGKGGGTTCTTGCACCATAGGGCTTGAGTGTTTGTTTGGCTGCCAGTGGCATGCACTGCCAGTTACCAGATAGTTGGATCCTCAGGGAGGAGGGAATAGGGGGGAGGAGAAGCTGTAAAGACTTCAGTTGTCACARCCTTTTTTCAGCTATTATGAGATAAGGACGCAGTTTCATAACACAAACTCTGCCTGCCTCAGTGCAAGGTCTCTCCCGTGCCAAACCAGGGCTGCTCTCTCCAGTCTCTGCACGCCGCCTTCCCAGCAGTGCTGGAACTGGAACAAAATAGTTGCGGTGTCGTGAAGCAGCTCAGCCGCAGAGAGGATTCTGCATTGCTCTTCCACCACTGTGGCCTGAGGCGTTTTAATTTGAGAAGGGCATGYGGGTCAGCCTGAGCCCAGACRGGCTTGTTAGCACCGGTGCAGCCCYGGCYGTGCCCTCTGGCTGTCCCTGCCATCCTGTGCAGGCTCTGCAAAGCCGTGCTGGATTCGTGCTGGATCCATGCTGTTGGGGCTTGCAGGACCCAGATAGATMCCTGAGGGACACATGGGTGACGCCCAAGTGACTGCAAGATTTACCTGGGTCCAGCACGGCAGCCTGGGAGCCAGAGCTGGCACARCACCTTGTTGACCCCTTGAGGAGCCAGCTGGGTGCCCTTTCACCATGCCCAGCAGCTCTGCTGAGACACACAGGCTGGCTCAGTCAGGATGTGTCTTGGATCAACGGGATTTAATGGTCCTGGCTCCTTGAGAAAGCAATCAAATGAGGAAAGACTGGGCTCTGGTCTCTRTATAAGGAAAAGCCTACAACTGTGATCATATGTGGCTCAGAAATCTGAGAGCAAACAGACCCAACCATAGGTTGTTTGCTTTTTATACCTCACAGTCTCCTGGRGTTGCAGCCGAACCTTCAGCCCTTGGGGGAGCCCTAGTGGGATGCCCTTTATGCCTGTTTACCCAAGCAGCTGCCTGGTGCCCGGACAGCGTGCTGTGAAGGAAGTCATGCTGTCTGTCGGGCAAGTGGGGCAGCAAGGTGTGATTCCCTGTGCCATTTCCTGCCTGGCTTTGGAAGTGTCTGAGCAGTGCCATTACTCCATCCCTTGTGMTGCCTTTTAAAGGGAAAGCCAAGTCTTGGCAGCTGCTGTGGGCTGAGTTGATCCAGAGGGAGTCAGCACTCAGGAGCCGGGCTTTGGCTTTATTTTGTAAGTCTCGAGTATTGTGTGAGAGGATCAGTTCTATGGCAGTAGGAACAGGGCCCTCTAGAAGGTTCTGTAGCATTTCTGATGAGAAAATATTTTGATGGGAAAATAGCCATTCCTCTTAGAAACACACGGTGCTTGTTGCCATCCATGTCAGGCAGCCCCTGGCCAACAGGTGTTTAAAGAAAGCCAGAGTAACCTTCCTGTGAGTACATTTGACATTGGCTCCTTCTCCTGTTGYATTTCCCAGGTAGTTATTAACTGACTCTGTTCCAGAACAGTAAGCACGCGATGATGCTTCAAGCTGTAGCCGACCCTTTCTGTACAAAAGTAACTGCCATCTGGAAGCTGGTTTCCACCTTCCTTAGCACATTCCAGGTGCCTACCTGTGTTTAAAAAAAAAACAAAAAAACTTGAAGAGTTCAGGGCTGTCTTSTGTTACTGACAGGCACAATTTCTAAAACTGTCTGGATTTTCTTGTGGGTCCCCTGAAGTTTTTTACAAATCTGTGGGATGAAAGAGAACTGGGTTTGGGGGGAAACATAGTTGGTGATAGAAAGACTGTGAAAGCGTGAAATTATGAGTGACACAGGAGGCAGCTTTTGCCCTTGGGACATCAGATCAGACATGAATTATTGAAATTATGGCTCTGTTAATCTATGTGTTGTCAGCCCTTCTATAAACAGTGAGCAGGTGCTGTACGACTGCAAGTCCTGTTGAGTGGGAAAGCTCTCTGGTCACGGAGTGTCGGGGGGTGGTTCTGCTGGGGCTCCAGCCTGCAGCTTCAGCTGCCTGACCTGGATCATTTGTTGATTCACACTGAGGGATATTGCTCTTCAAAAGCCTGTGTTCATTTCTTTTATAACAGGTGATGTTGTTTTATAGTCCATTAGACTCCCTCAATATGTTTTCTTTTTTACTTTTTTACACTATTTGAGAATTTGAGTGAAGCCACTAACAGTACTCAAGACAGACTAATATTAACAGATGTGCACGGAAGGTTTGCTTGCCTTTCAGCTTTTGGGACTTTTTTGCAGTTGTTAGTAGGTGAGGTACTTAACAGAGGGTTTGCAAATGATTGTGTAGCAATTGAAACTCAAACACATTATACAGCTTCAGGATGTGTTTTATGGCCTATCTGTTCCAATAGGCAACATTAGGGGAAGAAAATTCACTRTCTATTTACAAGAGGATGGCATTGAATAATTGTAGAAATTATTTTGAGGAGAATCCTCTTGCACCATATGTTTTGACCCTGTATCCAGAGTGCCAGACAGAATTTTAAAAGTGAATCAATAAGTAAATACCTATTTCAAGGCAAAGTAAGGTGACTCTTCTAGGAGCCTGTATTGCTGTTTTCTGTCTTCAGAGGTCTCTGAAAACAGCTGCAGCTTTGAGCATCTTCAGAACTGRAGATCTGTGAACTCCAAAGCCAGCTTTTGCTGACAGATACAGCAACATGCAGATTTCACAAACAGCTTTGGCAAGTCTTGTATGAAAATAGGGTAAAAATATTATGAATTAACTTGGATAGAGTTCGACTCTACTTATAAAGCAGTAAAAGAGAATTAATTAGTAATTAGGGTTTTATTTTTGCTTTTGTTTTAGACTCTCTAACAGAGTGGGTTGAGGSCCATGACAGCAGGAGCTGTTTTTTCTACATCTTCTACTACATTCAGACAAATAGGGAACTAAAGAGAAAAGTTGACTTTTTAATGATGTAGTTGCTGGACTACGTTCTTACTTCAGACACTCCTGAAGCAATAGTATCTTTCACACCTTGAGCAGGCTTTTAATCTTGAAAACAAGAAGCRGTTAGTCCTCAAAATGCCTAGCACATTTTGGGCAAGGTAGGTTCCTGGAAAACCTCATTAGGACCACTTCAGAAAAGCAAGGCCCAGTTCATATGGCAGGTATCAGGTTGCTGCCACTTCAGTCCCTGCTGCTSTAGAAGCTTTCTGCAGGTGAAAGGTTTGGCTACATTGCATGTTCTGTTCTTTTCTGTGCTGAAACTGCTGGAGGAAAAATATGGCCTTGCTTTGCAGGAAGAATTTGTTCTCGAAGATGCAGTTACAAGACTGGGACCTTAGTAGTGGTAATTCATGTATATTTCCCAAGGCAAACTTTGAATTGTATTACTAAGATGTCTCAGCAGCCCAACAATTAATTTTGAAGGTGTAAAGCATCAATGTTTAACTCAAAAGGCTCTGCTATGGTTAGTCCTCATGCTTAATCTAGTAGGGGAGTATTAATTATGATTATTTAGCACTTTCCAGATAAATTATTTTCTGTTCCACAAGCAAACAATTTTGTAAAATCYTTTTTTCATACCACAGTGGTGGAAGTGCATGGTTGTTTTGTTTCTGAAGGTGTAAATCTGGTGTTTGCCACCTGTACTGGCTCTGCAGCTGTACCACTGCGCTTCTGATTGCAGAGCATGATTCTGTGGTTACAATTTCTATGGAGATATGGACCTAAATTTTTAAACTGGCAGGAGCAGAAAAATAATGATTATCTGTTTAAGGGGTGTTGATTTCATGCTATTGACTCATTTGCTTTCTCAAAAATAAACCCCAAGTTGTCCCCCAAAGCAAAAGGTATAGTTTGTGTCTTTCTTTTTAGACTTTGCCATAACTCAGCTCTCAGAGGTGACATGAGTCTATCTGGGTTACATTTGCTGCACAAGAAAACAACCCTGACTTYTACCGGGTGGGTGGACAGGAAAAAAACCCAACTTTTTGTCAGTCTTTTGTGTTGCAGCAGCTGGATTCATTGCTGCTATAGCAACACACCACATGATGAGGTGTATTAGATTGCTYTGCGCAGAACACAAGGGGGAAAGGAACACGGCTCCTTGCTGAAGGTAAAGGTTGCACTGGAGTTTCTCCTGGAGAGCTGGGGAAGGTCAAATGCTCCAGTTCCCAGCACATGTTGTGCACAGCAGAAGGTAGAGGCGTGTGGAGGTGTTAAACTGCAAAACCAGGTAAGGTACAGCTGCATCGATTAACCTGAGATTTTACCCTCCTCCGTGTGGCAGCTCAACTTCCCAGAGAGTTTTMTCTTAGTTTTTCCAAGTGGTTTATTTTTAAAGTTGTTTTGCTAATGTGAAAATACTGACAACGGTTGGAACTGTTAGAGAGACTCTTTACTGCAGAGAGACCAGTCTTTCAGGTTAGGAGGTGATTGTCCTCAAATCAATACAAAAAGTATATGTAGTTTTTTGCTGTTGTTTCAGCTTCGCTTGAAGATGTTGAACAAGTTTTGGTTTTGTTGCTCTCTGCACAGTGGTTCAGATCATCATCTGTGTTATCAGTCAGAATTCAAAGGGTTACCTACTAAGTGATTTTTATTATCAGTACTTTTTAATGATCTGTTCTCTTTAGCCTGTATTAACATTTCTTCCTCTCCCTCATCATCAGGATGCCTGAGTTCTTCTTGCAAATGAATTTGCATGTCATTTACTCCTTCAAGTTTTGTGCTGCCTCCTTAAGTCTAGCATTGTTGTTAATGCACTTAAACAAACTTCAGTGCACCTGCAAAGAYATGAAAGTGAAAATAGTGTCACAGGTTACTGTGGTTTTTATCCTGTTCACCATTCTTCCACGCAGGTAATGGGAATAATTAATGTCAGCATTGAACTTACATGTTTATTGAGACTCAGAGCAAACTCTAAAAAGTTTATTTACTCCCCCATGTTCTGTATACACTTTTTGGTTTTGTTTTTRCACATCACTGGGTTAAATGTGGCATCCATTAGGTGGAGGAAGACAACAGYACTTTAGAAGGGGAAAAACTGAGAGACCAAAACTTTAGTGGAGAATGTGGGAAGCCTTCCTGAAATTCAAGTTAGATAGTTTAGTTCTTCTCCTGCTTTCCATGAGGCATTTCCAGCGTTTTGAATTCTTTCTGTTATCTACAACTTTGAGCATAACTCTCTCTTAGCACTTGCCACTATTTGAACATAGGGCAACATATGAAGGGTGTTGAAATGTGCAGTCTTTCTCCCCTGCCCTAAGCAAAAGATTTCAAGCAACCTCTCTGTTTCTCCAGATACATTTATACCGCTGGTGGTCCAGCATTCAAAGCGCTCATTGCCACTGTCAGCAGACTGGAAGCATTCCTGTGGAAACTGAAGGATGCTGTGAAGGTCAAGCCTGCCCCTCATGCACCCCTTGCAGTGGCAAGAAGGGACAGTCTGAGTTAGGGTGTAACTGAGCCAAGTCTTGAGTGGTGGATGATTTTCCCACAGCACAGAGCAAGTGTGGGGACTGTGCGGCGCTGTGGGGACTTCAATGGGGTGACTTCAACAGAGGTGAAGAAAGAAGCAGACATTCTGTCAGCTCATATGGGAGAATTTGTGAAATAAAAAACCATAAATGTGCAGCCCATTAATGATCCCTGATCCCAGAATGAGACAGGTTTGCAAGCAGTTGAGTTGGTATTCTTGAAAATGAGGATTCAGAAAGGCTGGAAATCTTTGAAGGGGAAGATTAGCTGTTCAGGGGAAAACTCAAGCAAAGTAGGACAGTSATTTAGCTTTGATTCCACCACTTCAAGCAGAGCAAGGGAATCCAGATCAAATTATTTAAGCAATCAGGGAAGGTTAATCTGTCTAGATTTAGGGAACCTTGTTTGATTGGGTGAATGAGGAACTGAAATCTAACACCCAAGAGCTCTTTCACCAATACAGCTCATCCATCAGGGCCCAAAGTGTAAGGTACCAGGGATGCAAGTGATTCATAGCATAGTATYACTAAAACCCTATCTAACTGACTGTCACAGAGATGCACTAGGARTGAGTTTATCCAGGGAATTAAAAATTAAAGGAATCTAGACAAATAGGAACAGAGCACCTTCTTATTGAGTACTCCCCCTCTCTATGTGTTTGGAATCACAGATCGTTTATTGTAAGGAAGGCCAAAAAGTAAGTGAGAGTGTTCATTAAAGGCTTCATTATTAAGCAGCACAACATTGAAAASAGTGTCCAGCTGATCATCTTTGCTAGACTAGCAAAAAAGGTAAAGGTATGGAATATCATATTCTCAGTGAAGCCTGGTGAACAGAAGGAATATGAGCACTGTCAGTAAAAGGTAGTTTCCTTCACCAAATAGCATTCCATTGCATGTTTTTTTTTTTCTAGGGTCATACTAGACTGTACAAATGTTCCTAAAGATTATAATCCTCGTCATGAATTGGTAAAGAATAGTGTTTTCAAATATCACATTTTATTCATTTGTAGGAACTGTGAGTACATATGAACCTTCCCCTTGGACTTAAGTTCCACCTACTTTCTACTGTCTCATTAACCCCACTGAATCTTTTTTAAAATCTTCAAAACAAATAATACCTGCTGCTAGCTGAAAACTCTGAAAGGTACAGTAAAACAAACAGTAATTCTTTATAGTTTGTGGGTGCCTCTTGTACATGAACCAGCTGAGAAAGTCATGGAAGACTGCTAAAATGCACTGCTGTGCCATGAGAATAAATTTGCTGCACTGTTTTGCAATTCAGATTTTATTCAGCATTAAAACTGTAACTCATTAATAATGTCAACAAATTTGCAAGGGAGATTTCATCTGCCCACTCCTACAGATTAAAATCACAGCATTTATTGATATGATAATCTTTTTACTAGATTTGGATTTGTGGAAAACACTAGAGACACCTAACTGACTTGACTGGAAAGAAAAAAAATTAATCCTTTGAACTGACATGACTGTGTGTCAGCCTCTGAGAAGAAAGAAATCTGGAGTCTGGATTAGTAGGAATCAAAACAGACAAAAAATTGTGAGGCTACGTAATACGATGTGTATATGTATATATGTGTATGCAAATAGTAATGTAGGCAAAATTCYGATATGGAACAACTTGCAGTGACTAATTGATATAGGAATATGTGCACCAGGAGGAGCAGGCCAGTCCTTCACTCATCCATCAGATGGCTGAGATGTAAAAATACAGGSGTGTAAAAATCTAGGGATAAATATGTACAAGGATGATTACAGTAACAGATGCTAACTCTAGGAGATTGGGCTCCGCATYGAAATGTTCATCTGGCTCAATCCAAATGAACAAAAGCATTTCCAAAGGGAGGCATARCATTTCCAGGGCACATCTCAGATGGAGTGGGCATTGGCAGCAGTCCAGAGTGTCTTCTTCACATGCACAAACTGTGCTCACAGGAACAGTTATTTCCAGAAGGTCCAGCCACTTAAAGCATTCCATGTGGAAAATTAGAGAAAACTGTTCTCTTTGGAAGAAAGTTTGCTATGAAGTCATCCTGG
Source organism: Malurus melanocephalus (assembly GCF_030028575.1). NCBI lineage: Eukaryota > Metazoa > Chordata > Aves > Passeriformes > Maluridae > Malurus > Malurus melanocephalus. The sequence goes on from NW_026623278.1 coordinate 1,339,177, forward strand.
GAGAAGTTGATTCACTTCTTCATAGCGCACAAGAGCTTGTGGCATTGGGTTATTTTTCTCACATGTCTGTAGGGCTGGCTTCAATACCTGTTTCAGCTTTAGGTGTGTACTGAAATAGGTCAAACACATTCAACAACTTGTGGAAAATGACCCCAGGACTTCTGTGACCATTGAACAAGGAAAAGGGGTTTGTATATTAATGCCTCAAGACRGGATGTAAAGCTGCCACTTAGACACATTTTTCTGTGGTCAGACTTCCTATAATTCTTCCTCTGAGGAGCTTGCCTTGAATATTGCTGACTCCCGAGTGCTCACAGATCACGAGTCTGTGCTGCAGAGCAGTCATGAGATGCTACCCCTACTTCCAGGCTTTTGCATGCTCTTTCCTGCAGCCATGAACCGTGGAGAACCTCTTTGTTCTTTTGCAGAGAAAAGCATCTGTTCAGCCTCCCTTTTCCAGTAGTACAGCCTCCTAAGGAAAAAATGCCAAATGCTGTGACACCCTGAAAAGAAAATTCTCTTATCCTGATGGAATGTTAGAGGTACAGAAGCCTCATTCTTTAAGGTGGGCACATACTGCAGACACCCTAAAACTTAGAGATTGCATTTGGGAATATGTGCACATGATTACTTTCAGTCAGGAATTAACTTCCTTTGAAAAAAGAAAATCAGCTCCTTTAACCAGAAGCTCAGGGCCTCTGGTGGCTCTTAGAGATGCTAGGTCTTTGAGTTAAAAGGGAGCACAGCTTCTTCCAACAGATTTGTCCACCAATAAACCTGTGCTGAGATCTGAACATCAAAGACTAAAGCTCCTATCTAGATGCTGAGCTAAGGAAAAGCTCTYCTCTGTGATTCTACCACCTCCTCCATCAACTTCAGGCTATACTAATTAATTAATSTGTGACAAGACTCGGTGCTTGCCAGTCCTGTGTAGCCCAAGCCTCATATACTTGCTTTTGTGTGTGCATATATGCACAGATGCACATACAGACACACCTAAAGTAAAGCATGTATGTCCTTAGACACAAATTATTGGTTTGAATTACTTTGGTGTTCAGGATTTCCAGAAAGAAAAATTACTGAAAAAAGGATGAGATGTCATGAGTTCTTTTATTAAAGATAAGTGACCTAAGAAGTGATGTCACATTGGGCCAAGGAGAGTAAAACAAGCACCAGCTGCAAGTCTCCCCTTCCTTTTGCTGGGCAGGGAGTCTGTTAATGGTGTCAAACTGTGTGCTGTTCTTCTGAGATGCTGAAGCAGTTCTGGCTGCCTCTAAGGCCAACCATGCCACCCTCACCGACAGCTGCAGCCGAGCACTGGACTGAAAGCAGCTGGATTTACAGGGCTGAGAGGCACTGTGCCACCCACCCACCTACTAACTGTAATTAGRAATGTTCCTTCTCACACATTTATGTCACGAGGTGAGGACTAAAAGCCTGTTAGCTGTCTCTAGTTAGGGGTGTTTTTCTGTGGAGTGCTGCTTAGGATGGAAAGAGGCAGATTAGAGTTTCAAGCACCCTTTGACAACAGCACTGAAGCTGAGGGTGCACTGAGGAATGCTAATACTGGAAAACTAGGAACATCTTGACTGTTAATTCTGCTGAAGTTAGCAGAGCAAAGCTAAAAAAAAAGGGTTGTGTTTTATTTCCTTTTCATAACCCCTAGGTTTCATAAATGCATCTCCCTTCTTTATTGTCAATTTGCTCGGAAAATCATTGCTGACATCTCACCTAAGGATTTATTATCATTCTAGTAAGGCTATCTTTCACTTATTTTAAAGATTTCTTGGATTTTTACCAGCTTTAAATTATATTGAAAGTAGGCAGATGAACATTTAAATTAAAAGGTTAATTGAAACGGAAATATTGCACTGGCACAGTTAATTTGTTTCAGTTTAAATGTTTATTAGCTTAATTGAATATTTAAGAACCAAGACAAAAAAGTTGTGCATCCGTTTCCACAGACACAAATGTACTTGTATTCCAAAGGTAAATACCCACTTATAACCCTTAAAATCAGTAGTCTGTCCTAAACAAGGAATGTTGTTCTGTAGCTGAACACCAATTATTTTATGGTTTCCTATCAGTCACTGGTGTATTTTCTGATTCTTTAGGATTTATGAGCACACTGAAGTTCTCCAAGGTGTCAAGAGAAAGAGCTTACATTTACAAATGCTTGGGGCAGGAAACACCGCAAAGATCTTCTGTCTCACAGGAGATAACCATATGATTCTCTTGTCTTCTTTGTGGATTTTTTGAGRCTGATCATCAAGATCCTCATTCGGAAGAGCTGTTAGAGAAATCTGTCTGCTTTTTTTTTTCTCCTAATTGGAGAGGGGTCAGGAACTGCAGGAAGGGGAAAATGTGATCYTTTCTGGCTTTCCTGGAAGAAACCATATTTCTGTTAGTTGGCTTAATTTAATAGCATGATCAAACTGTWATCCCAGTCTAGGGACAAATTCAACAACAATAGTAACATAAAATATAACTTATCAGACTACATCTGTATGAGCAGAAATGTGGCTTTTRGACAGAGCAAGTGCTGCAATATATTCCAGAATAAGGAGTAGCACATGTTATTTGGAGTATGTTTAAACATGAAAAATTTCCTTTAACTGGATTATTTTAAAGAAGTTTATGTTTGAAAACATCTAAGCTTAATAAAAATGGTATTGCATGATTTCCTACTCAAAAGAAACGTTATGGCCTTAAATAGCAACACAAATGGATTTTTTTGTCCCCCAATATCTAATAGATAGACTGTTTTAAATTCCACTTCATCCCCCTGTATTAGTTTCCTGAGAGGATTTTCATCATCAGACCTTAGGGAATATACTTAAACACTGAGGTCTTGAAACTATGGTAATTTTTAATCTCTAGCAAGTAGTCACTTAAACCTCATTGGCTTGATGGCATTCAGACTTCTCTTCACCTTTTACTAGGTAATTTTCTCCTTACAGCATCTGTTCCAGTTATACAGCTGGATGTACTGGGACAGTTTTATAGCAAAACCCGCAGTTTGTGACAAGTGGGAAAGGGGCTTTTATTTCAATACATGATTTTGTCAGTTTATGCATCTTAGCAGCACTTCAGGATGGAAGACAGTTGCTAGTCTTGGGCAATGATGTGGATACAAAAGTCAGGATATRCCTCCTGTTTCACTGGAAGTGTGGYTGTAACGATCTTCAGAGAATGTGTAAGTAACTGCTTCAGGCCTGAGCATCTTAATGTGCTGCTTCCTGTGTCTTGAGAAACAAAGCCTGGTCCTTTGGCCTCTAAGCAAAAGAGTTACTGTTTGATTTTGATCATTTCCTGCCAGCCATTCATTGTTTCCTGAGCAGTGCACGCACAGCTCCCAGGTCAGCTGCCACCCTGCAGGTGCCCAAATGCTTCTCTGGTGCACTGCTTCAAACTGATGTGTTGTTCATCAGTGGGCTGACCAAAAATATCTGTTGTTCCATAAGTCCAGTGTATTTGGTCCGTGTGAGAAATGTAGTTGTTGATCTCTGAAAATTCAGTGTGCAAAGGTACAATTCAGCCTCTTCAGTGGGCTTTGAAGATACTTCCAAGATCCTATTATCACTGATAGGATGATCAGTTTCCTAAAGGGAACCCCTTTAAGAAAGGAAACCCTTGTATTTCCCTTCTCCTCTGGTATCCCCACTGCCTTCCCTTGTCTGCATCTTTCTCTCCCATCTAAGTTCTGAAGTGTCCTTATGTGCTTTTTACTGGGGACTAGCAGACCCTTCCCTAAGTGCCAAGATAAATTGTTACAGGGGAACAACAGTGGTCTGTGCACCTTGAGCACTTAACAGTGATCTTTGGAAAGGAGAATCTGTGGGTGAATGACAGAAGRTGATGATGGGGGACTGTGAGCACAGAGGGAGGGCACTGCTTGCTTGTGGAAGAAGAAACCTCTTCTTGCAGCTGCACAATGTGTAAGGTTATGAAACCAGCTCCTGTCATGCCTTCTTTTCCATGTTGTTGCTGAGTGTSTTTTGCAGAGTGAATTTATTACAGTGATATATGAAATGCAGGAAAATGGAGTAATCCTGAACCATGATTAGAATCTAAAGAAGGGGTATGTTTTAAGCTGGCCATTAGTAGGGTGGTTTTTTTTTTTTTTTTCTCTGAGTTGGTAATGTAAAAGTCTGTAAATCACATAAATAACCTAAAAGACTAGAAGCAGAATTAAATAATTGCTCATTTTGGGTCAGGTTTTGGGTTTTAAAAGCCTGAGTGTAATTATTCYGGCACAAGGGACCTTCTAATGGTTTTTAAGGAAACAGAGCTGACTGCAACAGGAAACCTTGTGCCATCAAACCATCAAGCACACCCAGCTGGAAGAAGCAGTGAGGCAGATTCCCATGAGCTGGAGCATCACCAGCTTAGGTTTGCAGTGGGTCTGGGGGGTTACAGACCTGGGGGATCTTCCTTACAGGAGAGATTGAAACTCCACATACATAGACTGTGCATGGCTAACAGTGAAGCATGTTCTTTGCAGGGCTTTTTTCCATCCTGTTCTCTGCTCACTCTCAGATAAACAAGGGACTCATCTCAGCACAGTTAACTGAGCTGCATGGAGAAAGAGGTGTGATTTTAAACTACTGAAATTGTAGGAGTCCTTTTTTGTAAGGCTGAGAATGTATCAGGTAGGTGCAGAAATAGCTCTTGTGGTTCAGAAATAGATTTTGAATAGCAGAACATCCCAGGCCCTTAAGTTTTGGGTGAAGTTCAAAGAAATCCTTCCAGAAAGCCAGTTGAGAATGTAGCCAGGCCATTCTGCTCCCATTTGTCTTTCTAAAGCCTAGGAAATAAGTTTTTTCAGCAGTGCAATTAGTTCAGAAAATTTTCTTTGGTTTGGGCTTTGACTTGGCAATGTAGAGAACAGCTACAGATCTGAAAATAGTAAGACAAGGAGCAGAAAGTGCTTTTGCTCCCTTTTACTAAGTTCACATAACTATATTTTGAATTCTGACCAAACCAGCATAAGAAAAAGTTGAAAATAGCATAAGGACAATATTGCAATGATATCATCAGTTTGTAAAAAAAAAAATGTATTACATTTTCTGTTTAGCTTAAATGCTCTCCTCTTGTCCATAAACATAAACTTTAAAGTGTGATTTGTAATTTCTAACAGAAAWAAAACACTCAACATAGTTTATTTTAAATTGAGTGCTACCACATGAGAGAATATGTCTTCATAATGATGTTTCTGTTMTTGAATTAACTCTCAAGCCAGGGCATTTATATTGTGCAACTGTACCTGTTAGAAGGGGATAGTAAAAATCTGAAGCCCCATTCCAGTTTCTGAAACTGATCATTTAGACAACTWATATCAGGGCTTGAAGTACATTCTGCCTGGGAAAATGCTAATCCATCTCCCACTGTGGCTGGTCAGATGTGAACAGAAAGGTCCCACTGGTGTGCTGAGGCACAACAGACCGGGACTCATTTCTTAAAACACCTGCAGGCCAAGAAGAGTTTTAGTGGTTACGCCCACRTTTTAAAATAATTTCCCCCTCCCTTTTTTGATGTATTGCATAAAGATAGACAGTATTTTAAACCTTTCTCTTCTGGGAGTGTCCCATGCAAACTCTGTCTTTTCTTCCTCCTTTTTTTTGTGTTCATTGTTTGCTATTATACTTTTCATGTCAAAATTCTGGACAGCTAAGGTTMCTTTCGTGGGAACCAGTGACTGAAATTATTACCTCAAGGACATTAGGTTACTTTCCTATCTTTGTAAAAACAATATATTGTTTTAAATCCAAAGTTACAAAAGTGGATCAAGATGTGGAAAAAACGAGCTGATAAAATGGTATATACAGTCTCCATCAGTGACTGTTTCACATCTGCCACTCCAGGATGGACCATGTCCTATGGTTTGTAACAAATGCCACCTTCTTCATTGAGAACCTCACAGTGACTAAAGAGCAGAAGTGATTGTTGATACCCACATTGCCGTCATTCATCTCTTATCAGTTGTTATTTCTGATGTTGCTGTTCTTTTGTCTTGGCTCCCCCTTGATTTTGAATCTGATCACATTACAATTTAACCTTGCAGCATTCTAATTTTAACACTGCAACACTACAAAATAAACAAACATACAGACAAGACTCTTTTCAAAGGATGATGTTTATTTTCATTGCCCARCCTGGTCTTTTGGGACAGAATGAGAACTCTTCTTCTGTGAAAGTGGACATCTAATGGACATCTTACAATATATCCAAAAATAGAGGTATCCTAAATCACAGTTTWCTTTTGAAAACACAAGCTGTTGTAGCTAAAATTAAACATAGGTAAAATCCAGACAAAATTGACTTCATTGTCATTGAGGTAATTGAAAGCCTTTCCATTGATTTAAGTGGAACTGAGATTAAACTCTGTTTTTATAGAGATTTTTTTTTTCGATTGCAGACACGTGCGCCCTTTCTATTCCCTTTTCTTTGCTCTAAATGTACTGTGCTGGAGAAGAGCCACTCTAAAGTTCACGACCTGTAGGAAAGTTGGCATGCCAGCAGCGGAGAAGCATCAGTCAGCGCAGGCCAAGCATGGCTGCGAACGTCAGCCAGTGCCTTTCGTCCACAAACAAGAGGGTATTTCACTTGACAGGGCTGCAGCAAAAAACTCCAGGTACATTTCAACAGGCTTCAATGCCCACTCTTAAGGGAGAGATTTTAGACATGTTTACTGGGGCTCTGAGCTCAGTACAAGACATTTTCCATAAGATGTTGTGCCGGCTCCATTTGAGAAAGTGTAATGTTGTAGCAGCTTGTGTTGGATATCAGCTCAAGGGAGTAAGTCTGCAGCAAGTTGGGTGATAGCAGTACTCAGAGTAAATGGCTTCTGACTTTTAGAAGTGTTTGTTTCTATGGAGAGATGTTAATTTTGCCCTTTGTTTCTGTGGCAGAAATTAGAGGAGCAGTGTCACATCTGTCTTGTCCCAGGTGTTGATGCTGAGGGAGATTACCTGGGGGCCTGCCAGGAATAGAGCAAGAACTATTGCATTTTACTGTGGACACCTTCAAGGATCAAGCACGGGTTGTACCAGGATGGCACATTTTCAAAATAAAATTCACAGTGTTTGTTCCAGACAAGAGAAATTTACCACAGTGTTTTGCTCCAGGACTCATGGTAATACTAGCCAGGAGCCATCAAATGCAAATCTCCCTAAGTGTCKGCTCATTTTCATTCATGCAAAACTTAGTCTCAGCTTCTGAAGAAACCTAAATCCTTTCTTTTAAAGAGCTACCATTTATTTTCCTATACAATTACCTGCCTGGATACAAAATAATTTTTGATGGAGGAACAAAAAAGGAAAAAAAGGGCATTTTTCTTTTTTCAAAGTCACCCTGTAAAAAGAATTAAAAGTGTACGCTGAGGTCCCTTTCTTTCCAAATCTGTGCTTTCCCCCCATAAGTATCGGCATAAATTGATGCGTATAATGGAGTTTGTGTTTGATGCTTTGTGACTTCAGGAACAAGTAAAATACCTTTGTAACAAGTCAGAAATGGTCCAGATGCAGTATTTTGCCTTGAAGGATGGAAAATGTGTATAGAAATCTTTTTCATGCGTAGAAATATAGAAGAAAAGATTATTCTAAGTAGGTGTTGCCTGTGGGAAGCTTAAAAAGTTAAAATTTAAAAGGTTTTCTATCCCATAAACATTCAGGTGTTATGTGTTTTGCAGTTGAGGTTTGCAATACTAGGGAAACAAATACAAAATGAACACCTTTTTTTTTTATCCTGGTGTAACAAAATGTGTGTAGATGCTATCACTGTTTGTTTGGTGAGCATGAGGAGAATGAGAACATCTTTCCTTTAGACATTTGAGAGAGTTCTGTATTCATTGTTTTTCTAATCCTTTGCCATGTCAAGGACTGAGCAGTCGGGAYAAAGATTATGTGATGTGTCATTTTGATCTAGCAAACACAGTATTCAGGTTGGATGTGGTGCCAGTTTTTTGAAAATGTTTGTACCTGGCTTTTCTGTTGAGATTTCAGAGCTGAACAAAAAGCATTCACATGTGAAGCGTTAGATTTGGTGCTCAATATCCTTCCTCTTCAGAGCAGCTCACCTAAAACTGTTCCAGTGTCTGAGTTTTTGGCAGTGTTCAAGAATTCAGCTGATGTCACAAACTGTTGCTGACAGATTCAGCAACTTCCAAGGGCTTAAAAATACTAATTCTCCAACTCTTTCAAGTGCATTAGTTTATAARTTTTAGGTGTATTTCTGCATCGTTTTATACATTTTACACATATTTTATGTTACTTTTATAAATACATAATTAAAAAAACTTGCAACCTTTTTAATATTTTCTAATGTCCTCCTCAAGAGAGTGACACTATTTGTCAGAACAATTTCAGCAAATCATTCTGAAATGGTCTGATGAAATTTAGTTATTTGTATCTCAACCTTGAGTGTGTTTCTTACATAGCTAACATGATTATCAAAAAAGCAAGATCTTAGATGAAGCTAAAGTTTGAAGGGATCCTGTTGTTTCCTTTCCCCCTCATTATGTTGACCTTATTAATGCTGCCAGGTTATTTATAGCTCCATGACTGCTAYGTTAAACCTCTGCAGGCTGACTGAYTCTGTCAGAAACTGCGTTTTTGAAAGACTTCCAGGGTTTCTGCTATGTGGAGAAGGATCGGCATCCTGGTTTCTCATGGATCCTTTGGGGCTTCTGCTCTGRGAAGCCCTGCTGGTGTAGCCAGCTCACAGTACAAATGCTACCTACAGAAGTGCTACCCTGTAATGTTTTTCTACCTCTACCAAATCTCTGTGATGCTGTGCAATAGAGGGTACAGCCTTAAATAGTGAGGATTATGGTGAGGAATGGYTGGCATGTGATATAAACAAACCTCGTGGTGCTGGAGAGTGTCATTGGAAATCCTTTCAGTGCTTCTCCTCAACTGGAGAATAATGAGGAGCATGCAAGGAACACTCCCAAAAGGCCTTTACCAAAYATTTCAGCACTCTACAGCATCTAAGTCAGTTCCAAGCAAAGCTTTTAGTGCTCTCTAGCTGCTCTACAAGTAGGATTGAGTGGCAAAACAGTAAATAAAAGAAAATAAGATTGTAAAAAGTGGGGAAAATCCACCTCTCTGACTCTTTCAAATTCCCGTTTTCCATTCATTTGTGTTGTAAAACCAGACTTCCACAGGATTGCTTAAAACCAAGCCTGCAGCTAAATATTTACCCAATGGATTTTGTTAAATCTGTTTCAGTGCCTCTGGAAATGAATTCACATCTCTAATTCCTAAGTACCCTTTGCCTCTGGGCATCTGTAGTGAAATGCAGGTATTGGAAGAGTGGAAATCAGTTGAGATAACTGATAACCTGAGTCAATAAGCAATGGATTGAGAAGACAGAATGATCTTTTGTCTCTCGGGTTTGGAAATGGAAATTTTTGAGCTGAAAAGTGGTTGTTCAGATGCTTTTTTTCCATGCCTGTTGTCAGCCTTCCTGCATCAGTTAAGTACCAATTTATTGAATACAAAAATACTGCCCTACCAGCACTTCTTCCAGTAGAAGGTGAAGAACACCTGAGGAGGTGCTTGTGCCAAAAGGCTTTGTGGSCCCCCTTTTCTAAGGGAGAGGCAGCTTCCTAACAACTCTAACCCTGCTCGTAGTCAGCTTGTGTCTGTATTGCACTTCATGGTTGTATAGGGTGTTACTGCCATGTCCATCACAGGTAAAAGAAGGGGAGTTTGTCAATCCTTCTGTATTTTTCATGTGCCAGCCTCTACATCTCTTTAACACAAGGGAGATCTGAGCCCAGTGCCCACAATCCAACTGCATGATTTCTTTGCTTTCCATTTAACACTCAGGAGGCTAAAGCAAGAAGCAGAGAGGATAAACTATCACTGAGCACTCTGCTCTGGACATCACAACTCCGCAATCTAACACAGGGGAGACTGAGAAATCTTGAGTCAGTAGAGGCAAATGGATGGTTTGGGAGAGAAGGGACAAAACAAAGGTAATAGTGAAAGCAGAAAGAGCAATGGGGGAGTGGGATGTGGCTGCTGAAGTAGTCTATTTTGAACATTCTATGTTTAAGAAACTAAATKATGAAATATGTAGGAGGAAAAAAACATCCACAAGTGAGGAATGCAAGATGAGCCTCTGCTGRTAAAACTCTACTACATGTTATTTTATACCATTGAGATTCTCATCCAGAAATACTTCTAGAGTATCCATTTCACGTCACTGAAAATAGCATTGGGCCTGCAATATATGTTTCAAAAGATTTATTGGGATAGTTTTAAAAGCCACAGACTGTAGGGCATTCACCATATCTCTTAAGAARCTGTCTACAGCCTCATACATCTTTCACTTCAGAGTTCCCCTGTTGAGATCAGACGTTTTCTGTGTTTAAATATTATTCCTAATTAAACCCTGTGTATCACACCTTATAATTCTCTCCTCAACATGAGCAGCAGATAGCTGTTTTATTCCCAGCTCATCAACATTTAACAAAACTATAGATTTGATGTTTTTCTCTTCCCAGAAATCAGGCTCTCTGGTCTCAGTCCTCTGAGTGTTTTCCTATCTCTCCAYTTCTCTCCTTCCACTCTGTCAATGGCTTCCAGACAGCTTGGTGCCTAAACTAGAAYGTAATAGTTGAGTGTGGTTGAACCAGAGCCAAACAGAAGGAGAAGGTCTTTTGCTTCCTACTCCGATGTGAAGCATTTGATAAGGCAGACCAAAAATACRCTGCTGCTTTCTTGCCAGAATGCCCAGAAGAATATTAGACACGGTCTCAGAATTAAGCAAATGACACCTGAGGTGTGAATGCACTCATTCATGTTTGCAAATATCATTAACCAGCTTAGCTCAAATCTTATTACCAGCTCAAGCACCTTCAATTTAGATGCCTCTGGACCAATTTAAGGATTGTCTCCACTTACCACCAGGGTCAAACTGGACATGGTTTTGCCTAGGTGGTGATGTGGCACTTGTAACTCACGTGGATTTCTCCTTAGTGCCAGTTTCTGTTGCTCTCTGGAGTAGGCTGGTGGCCACTTGGGAGATCTGGCTGCTGGCTCAGAGAATGGCTGGTGTTACACAGGGCCTCCGAGGGTGGAGTGGGCTGCAAATACGTGGGGAAATTGTCACCTATGGCAGTGAATTCAAGTCTGTTTTTCTTGTCAGAATCCAAGCCTGCAGAGGTTACTGCTGTCCACAAGGATTTGTGAAATGCTCTCACTTTTGTGGCCTGATTAAAGTGCTCCTGCAGCAGCCACGAATACCTGGCCACAAGGCTGCTGTGGTACATGGCTGTGTGKGGTCAGTGCTTCATATTGAAATCATCTGTGAAATGTTTTATCTGCTCAGAACCAGTACATTTCACATAAAAATTGACTTGTGACAGTTTTCATTGGTATTCTCTGTCCAAGGACATCTTGTGTCTTTCAAGCTGCTGGACGCCTTAGTGACCAATGCTTTTCTGTAGGATGTCTCTGTGCCTTCRCATGGACCACCCCTTCCTCTTTTCCTGCCAGCAATGAGGCTTTCTCACAGTTGATGGCTGTTGAGTTTTGGTGACTGGTCTTGGTAAAATAACTCCTTGAGTGTGGTGGATCTTGGGAATGGCAYCTTWACAGCTCRTAGTTCAGTGATTGAGTTTCTCCCTGAAGTGGTTTTTGAGGTGATTCACCTAGAACTGCTTTGTGGTCTTGGAAGGAAAACAAGATCTTTTCAAAGGAAGCAGATGTTGAAGATGCACTTTGAGGACATCTAGTCTCTGGGGGAGYGTGACATGCCGACATAAAGGGCTGTGTGACTGTCTTGCCTGTTTTGACACCTCTTGTTTCCTRTTGTTAATGATACAAATGTCATCTTTCCACAAAAGTTCATGCATTGTGTGCATCCTAGTGCAATGCTTGTGTAGGAGAGCATCTTCTGTCTTGACTACCCTTAGATGAGTGTTTCTAAGAAGTGATCTACTTCATTTTACATGAAGAAAAATCTTTAAACAACCATTTGGGGATTTCAAAGTATCAGGAATCTTTGCACCCKTAAGTGCCAGCTTAGATGTGCTTCTTCAGGGCTTTCCTGTGTTCCCCTTGGCTTTCCTCACATTCCWTTCTTGTCATGGGAGAGGTAAATTCAGGGCACTGAAATTTCTCCAGACAAAAGTCTGCTTACAAGCTAATTTCTAGTAGCTGAAATGTTTATGTGGCTTATGTGAGGAGTTTTATAATCTAAATGTTCCTTTGCAATATAATTAATACTGTTTATTAAAAATGTTCCTCCTTGAGTATATACAACATTAACTCAAGTTTAGCAGTGTCCAAGCAGAATTCTGTGATTCTGTAGAGGTAACGTGCATATCTGAGAGGAGAGACCCAGGTGAGTGAGTCAGATGTAGCAGCCTGTTTCTGTTGTGTCCATTTACAGGCATCACCAGCCATTATCTTTGAATTCAATATTTCAAGCATTAGCGCTTTCTGCTCAGGCTTAGTATATCAGACTGTTTGCTACATAATTATATTGTATTTCATTTTCTTCTGTATGCTATTGTAATAATGATATTGCCTAATAAAATAATGTCAGATTTTAATTAGGTTAAGAGTAATTTGTTATATTAGGTTTTTTATTTGTGAAAATAAACTAGCTGATAGTGCATATCAAGCTGTCCTTTTTTTTTGTTTGCGTTTGCTTTCATTTCCTGTTGTCCTTTACCTGTTGAAATAAGGGTGGGGTTTTTTATGGCATTGTTTCAAGTTACTGCGGCCCTCCGCAGCCATAGTCTAACATATTGATGTTCTAGTGAAGACATAAGATGCCTAACTTGCTATTTATCAAACAGGTAGTTTTGCAAAAATTTCTGCTCCTAGTAAGTAGSTGCACCTTTTTAAGCACTGAAATAAATTAGCTAGACTGATGTGAAAGGGTATGATAATACTATGTGAGAGTACTCCAACGAAGGGAGGCTTACATTGCTGGGAGGCAAAGACACAATACATTTGCATCAAAGACAGTTTTGGAAAAGAAAAGCTTGTGCTAACTTCTGTGKTGGGATACTTTAGGAATAACCAGTGATGTAGGAACTGGCATGAAGTATAGTTCTCTTAGTAATTCACTTTTATAAGAGTGTCATGAATAGCATCTCAACATACATCCAAATAATGAARAGAAGGATGAAGGGGTGAAAGATTCTTCTTTTTTTTTTAATGCCCTTCTCTTTAATTCTTTACTTCCTTTTGCCTTCAAAGTGACCTCAGTACTCTGTAAACTTCCACATCACATGCAGAGGAGCTATGTTCTTTGTTATCCGACTAAAGCTTATCTTTATTGGGAGATACTCTGACTCCTCCTTGAAGTGCCATTTCCAAGTACATTCCCTTTTATGTAACCAACTGTTTGTAGCCTGTCCTTTTTTGTTAGACATTTATTAAGAACTRAGTAGAAAACCTTTAAGCCCTGTTCAGCAGCCCATTACTCCTCAGCTAAATACGGTCATCACAGTGGTATTTAAGCATATGTTTTGAGTTCAGTATGTATGSAAAGGCTTTGCAAGATAAGGTCAAATTAAAGAGAGCTATTGTTGAACTGGAACCCATCTGACATTGCGTTTTCTAGGTGTTCACCTTTAGAAGACCYAGAAATTATTGTATTGACCTGTAATTTCTTGTCACTTAAGTTTTATGCAAATTTAGACATCTCATTGCTGCTTTTTTCTGCTGATTCTTCTGTTACCACATGGTAGTGCCCACCTACCTGTTCTGTTTCTGCTGTGTATAATAACTATTGCTGTACTGCTTGTGTGTTTTTTCATGGCAATGCAGGCAGGCAGTTATGGGACAAGAATGTTCAGACCCTAATTTCAATTATTCTGGCTTTGGGRCAGTTAGTATCTTCACAGAGTATCTTGAGGATTGAACTATTATAACTAAGGCTGCCTAGTGAAATAATTTTAACAATGTATGTGAAATGTCTTTTTCCACCACAAAATTAGAGATGTAGAGGTGTAACCTTCAATGAGATCTGGTACTTGAAAACAGCATTAAAGTTAACAAGTTGACATCTGCTTTTAAAGCATCTTCATTTGAATGCAGCCACTTGGGATCAAGTTGTATCCCACCCTCCCAAGTCATCAGGCCACTCACAGAGGGTATGTGGCCAGGTAAAAAAGATAATRTCTTGCATTTCCTTGTGCCCTGACAGCAGTTAATTGCTAAAAATGCCTTCTTCAGATATTAATTAGATCAGCCTGGAGGCTGCTCCTACTTGCATTAAGGATCTGATTTCTCTCTGCGTGAGATTCATACAGACTYAGTAATCAAAGCTTTCTTTGTCTCAGAAGATCTATACATAACCCAAATATGCTCCTAAATGCCTTAATTCTCATCCTGGTGCCATTCTTCTGTCYTAGTGCCTGCTCTAACTGAGCTTCAAGACAAATTAATAGCTACCTCTATGAGAGAGTATCTGTGAACAATTTCATCAGTGCCTCATCATTCTTTCATCTGTAATTTATTTTCTACTTTTCTGGCAAATAAATCTGGAGAGACTTGGATTTCCATGGGATTGTTTTTAAAGATTCCTTTTTTAAGCTGTATTGTTAAGATMTAGTTCAGACTTCATTTTCTATAAATCTATTTGTTTTAACATTTCAGAAAATTGAAAAGTGAAAAAAACCATGAAGGCATCTGTTTCAGGCATAAAGATAAAAAAGCTTAAATATTTCTTGGTTGTCAGTTGGATAATGGAAAACTCTTGTTAGCTGATAAGAATTTTTTCAACTTCTCTGGGTTGGTGGCTATTGCATTAATTTGGGTRCCTAAAGTTTTCATCAGGTAAGGTTATAAAACCCAATAGCCCTTCTATTAACTAATTTGTTTGACTACTCACAGTGCTTCATTTTAGCGAGATTTTCCCAGTACATGCAAAGGATTTCAGTAATTCCAACTGCCTAGGAATGCATTTTCTCCTGCAGCTACCATTTGGTTTATTTAGTTGGTTTTGTAATTCTGAGGACATGGAAGTACCTGCTGTCCTCCAGCAAATAATAATCAAATGTGTATTTACAAAAACTGACAACTTGTATTATTAAAATTGGCAGAAGCCAAGGAAATGGTTCCTAACACAATTGTATCACTGACAGCTTACTCTCAAATGAATTTGGGTTTAATTATGGCAGCACAAGAAGAACTGAAAGATCCCTTTGACTAAATAGGAGTTTAATTATATTTGAAATYCTGCAACCTCCTTTTTGCCTCTACAATGGCAAATAAAAAAGAAAGAGGACCAGACTACTAAAGTATCAGAGTATCAATTAAATGATTCCTGTGATAAAGTCATTGTAATTTTTTATCCCTTGAGTTTCATTACAGTTTTTTGTATTAATTATGCCTTCTCTAACCAACTGAAAGAAGCAGAATTCCAAATTTGAGTGTCCAAAGGTCATCACTTCTTTATTGATCTTGATTTTTAGAAAATAGTTTAAAAAATACATATTTTGAAGAAAAAACTACCATTTCAGTGAAATCCATCTCCAAAATGAGTTCATGGGAAAACTCCATAAAAATATTCACACATCAGACAAATAAGATTTGGTACTGTATATTGTCAGCTTTTGTCTCTAAGTTTTGGGAGCTTCTTCTTTTCCTGGAATGTGTTTTGAGTGTAACAAAATAGAAATTACTGTTAGTAGAGRTTATTTCTAACTACCCCTTAGTTGAACTAAGGCTCTGAAATGTCATATTTAAAGGAAATCAGCATCTTCGTTATTGTTTTATATTATGTAATGAAATTTAGATGAAATATAAGTTTTAAATTACATTTGAATAGAACTTTGAAAAAACTATATTTTAATCTGTAGCTGTTAGCTGGGAATTGATCTCTAATGTTTGTCAGAAATGATGACAGTGGCGCCCTGGAGAAAAGTTTTTTGGAGGTGACTAAAATTATTTTATTGGATAATCTTATGTTCTCAAAAGATGAAAACATATTTGAAGCACAGAACATTAGTTTTCTTTCCATATTTCATCCAATTGAGTTGTTCCTTGTAGTGTCGGGAAAGCTGACTCAAAAAGAAAATGGCTAGAAAAATTTATCTAAGCAACGTCTGTAAGACAGCTTTTTAAAGTTTCATATCTATATTTTAAGTGTCAAGCACTCACTTTCTTAAATGTCTYTCATGTCTGTAGCAGTAAGATTCTTGAAGAGAAGTTCTTCATGTTGCAGAGAAAAGCTGAAAATTACCCTGTACAAGTACCCATGAAAAGAAGGAAAACAAGGATTTTGGTATATATTTTGACCTAGTTAGTAACAGTCTGAATTCCTAAACTTGGTAATGCCTAGTGCACATGGAAAACAACTGATGGTTCCATTGTCATGGCATCCTCTAGTAAAGTACTGATTCTATACAGGATTAAATATGAAATTAGTCTATTTTTGACTCTCATGTTTTCTGTCTCAAAATTASGCTTGTTTTTCTTAAAGTGATTAATCCCTTTACACTTATTTTTTAGACTTGAGAGAGAAGATTTGCATAGCATAAGTTTGCTTCAAAATTCCTTGAAGACTCTGTGTTATGCAAATCAGTTTCAGTGGGTACCTTATTAGGCATTTTTGACAGTTTCCCACTAAGGATATACAGCTCCCAAAAGAGGACCGGATGAAAAATATGTTGGAAAATTCTTTTTTAAAAACAAAACCACATTTCACTAAAGGCRTAGATGAAGACAGAATTTCAAATTTTTTAGTGGTATTAAAATTGAAAAATATGACAAAAATGAGAAGAGTCAGACTTTCTGAGACTCATGTTGGAGATGAACTTAACAGCAGCTTTTGTTTCCTTTCTTCACTGTAAAAATCTCATCTAGATAAAATACAAGCACACTTTGTAACTGCAATGCAATTATACCTAGCCTCAGGAAAAAGCATTGACCAATTTTATTACAGTGCCAAAGATTAGTCCTGGAATGTAAAGCTGGGAGAGGCCTATTAGGGACCTGCTTCATTAGAACATGTGGAACAAGACATTCATGAGGCACCAATAAATCCATTAAGGGGAAGAGGACTCTGAAATGRCCCTTCAGGATTTTTATTATTAACTACAAGGATTGCTGAGGTTGGTGACGTCAGAAATACGGTTTTAGCCAGCATTCACTATCCCTTTTAACTCACTGTTCTGAAGTCCAAATTCACTTTGAAATAAGCAGCCAAAACTGTTCTAGTTAGCTGAGCAAAATCTACCTAACACTGAATTTGGAGAAAATAAAAGACCAGTGGAAAATCTCCTCTCAAATTGCCGCGAATCCTTCATGAGCAGAATCTTAGATGTTCACTACAGCTTTTAAGTTTTTTAAAGTCACTGTTAGATAGAACCTAGCAGGCTTTTTGATTTTCATAAATCTAAATTTCTGATGCTGGTGAATCCTGAAAAGAAATAAGAGTTTGTTATGTATGCAGGGCATTCTGATAAAACTGTCCCAGGCAAAGGCTGAAAAATGGTTCTGTTGTCTGCTAAAAGCTTGGTTTAAATATTGACCAGCTGCATAGAAAATGGCATCAGATTTGTCAACAGCATAAAAGATCGCCACTAAGAAACCAGCACATTTCTCTGAATCCTAATGTTTCTAATTCCCAGAGATACCAAGGTGAATATCATTTAATGGAGGAAAAAAGAGCTGTGTATATCAGGAGTTTGAGATTTCCTCTCTAGRGACCTACAGACTGCTCTGATAAAGGATGTTTGATCCTGGTTGATATTTTCTACCCAATGGTGGTACTCTTTCCAAAAGTGATTTTGAGATACTCACTGTTAGGTTTACCAGTCTTGTGGTGCAAAACTTCCCGCTAGAAGTTGGGTCCCAAAACACTCCAAGAGCTTCAGAGTCYCAGCACATTCAGCTGGACAAGACTGAGGCACAGAGAAGTGTTTTTCTTTTTCTTCTGTGCCTGCTTCGACAGAAAAACAACTTTTATCCAGCCAGAAAGACTGTCAGAAGTGTCACTGGCCAGGATTCGGAGCCTCTTTTTTCAAACGCCCAGCTGCGTCACAACCATCACATGGGACTTGATAAATTTTTCATGCCAGAATTAATCAATTTCAGTGGGCAGTTTTCCTCACTGGCATGTATCCTGCCTCCCTGGGGCRCTTCATCTGTCACAAACGGGACGGGGCTTTGTGGGAGTGCCAGTGGGGTGGCTCTTCTCAGACCTATCAAACTGCATGTACATTTGTCAGATCGGGAATTTTTGAGTCTCCTGGGATGTGTGAGGGGCTTTCCAGAGGGGAGTGCCTTCTCCAGCTAGATAGTCAACTGCTTCTTTTGATGGTGTTGTGCTTTAACYCCAGCTGATAACTAAGTCACACGCAACTCCTGGCTTATTCCACCACCAGCCCTACCCCCAGTGTTAGGGAGAAATGGAAAAAAAAGGTGAAACTCGTGGATTGAGATACAAACAGACTAATAATTGAAATAAAGCAAAATATAATCAGAATAAAAATAATAATAGTGAGATAGAGAGAGGTAGTAATAATGAGATATAGAAAGGAATACAACCCAAGATAAATAAAGGATGCCCYGAACAATTGCCCACCACCCACTGACCGATGCCCAGCCCATCTCTGAGCAGCAATTGGTGCCTTCCAGCCAGTTGTCTCCAGTTTATACACTGGACATAATGCTCTGTGGTGTGGAATATCCCTTTGGCCRGTTCAGGTCAGCTGTCCTGGCTGTGCTCCCTTCCAGTCATTTGTGCACCTGATCTCTGGCAGAGCCTGGGAAACTGAAAAGTCCTTGGCTTAGGGTAAGCACTTCTTAGCAACAACTAAAACATCAGTGTGTTATCAGCATACTCTCAGACTGAAGCCAAAACACAGCACTGTACCAGCTACTAGGAATAAAATTAACTCTATTCCAGCTTAAACCAGGGCAGATTGGTTTTTTTGGAGCTAATGATTTAAATACAGCATGCATTCCTTTTATCGTGCACAGACATAGCTCATGAAATGGAAATGTAATTGAAATACACTRTTTACAAAAAGAATGACCTATAGTAAGGTTTATTAAAATACATTATTTACCCTATAAATACTAAAACAAGAAAAACACTTTTTTGTGAGAGAGATTATTGCAGTGCTCATAATCCAAGCAGCACAACAGGAAAGGAAAGTTAAATAAGGCATTTAGTTCTCACCTTATGCATATTATGTGATATTCCCACCCACATTTTATAAATCAGAAAAGTATATTAAAAAATAGACCAGTTATGCTTCTGATACAGGATAAGCATGAAGATGAGGTTGTAGTCAAAATAGTTCCAATCAGACTATATTCTTCCTTTATTTATTCTTTTCTTTCTACCACTATTAATGTCATACAAATTTTCAACTTGAAACATGGGTAAAAATGAGACATTCACAGTATCTTTTTCAGAGGCTGGAAACCTCACATTTGGAATGATTTCTGCTTTGGAATGTCTGTAATATATTAAAGCCTTAATACCATGCTAATTGGTACCTTACTAATTAGCTCGTGACAAGAATTTTAATTAGGTACACAATAGGTGCTCTTCTTACCTGCAGTGGAGGAGCTATTTCCCAGGAAGAAAAATGAAGGGAAAAAGATAGTGAAAGGAATTCATAAASACAAATATAATCTAATCCCTACTATGAGAAATGTATACATTGATTCATATTTTTCATAATTATGTCTCTGGAAATTTACTGTTTTGTAAAGTACRTTGAAGTTTTTTCTGTGATTTGCTTTTCTCCTCTGTAGAACAAATTGTACTCTTTTTCCTGTGATTTGACATGTGCTGTGAGCAAAATGAGAAATACTGGAACATGACTGTAGTCAGTTAGCTCAGGGCCAACCCCAGGGACTGAGGTGAGCACATCATGGSCTCAAAGCAGGAGTCTGTAATGTGAGTGGAAGAGCAGAGCTGTGCATCTCTGAGCTGGGTCACAGGGAACAAGTCTGGAAAGGGAATGGCAATGGCATTAGTTGAGCCTGGGCTGTAGCACATTCTGGAGTTTAAAATGCATGTGAAAAGCTTGGAAGACACAGTTGAGTGAATTCCTGTCAGTGGCAACTCAGAAGTACCAATACTTTGGTAGATGAGCATCTATCACTTTTCCTCTATCAGGAAAAGATATGAAAGAGGGATAGAATGTATCTTTATGAAAATATTGCCACCTCTACCGTTCTCATTAGCTTAATGGCATTTACCCTGTTAAAGAGAATTTTGGGATTGTCATTTGGAATGAAGGCTATTCTAAAATTTTTTAAACATCTAGTGCAAGAAGAGTCCTAAAAACATAAATATGAAGTTTGTTCCATCTCCAAGGAAGACTGAGTTGTGTGTTTATAAATATAAATATATTTGTCAGGCTGGTAATCCCCATAAGCCCCAGCAGTGAAAAGGGTGATTCAATTTCAGAAGATAATGGGACATTTTGAAAAATTATTATCAGGTCCAGGGAACATTTTTATATGAGGAGATATAAATAGTAAAATAAAGGGAGGATGAATTGCAGAAAASAGAAAACCAGTTAAAGAATTATTCTTTTTTCCCCCACTAAAGGGACACTTTGAGAGCAGGCTTTCTGAAGAAAGTGAAAAATGTGCTGTACAATTTGCATGATTTGAAAAACACTTTTGGTACTTAGTTTTGACTGGGAAAATTTTTCTGCATGGTGAATGAAGTCACAGGTGAGCCTCATTTCATGCTCTGCAAGTCTTTTAAAAGCTATAGCTAAGGAATATTTTTCTCCAGGTGGCAATATAAGGGAAGTAAGAATAAAGTTGCACCCCTTATGTTTTCAATAAAATTTGTAGCAGTCACTGTGAGACCAGTGATTATTTCACTAATGTTAGAGGACATTGGTGGAATGCAAACAGCAAGTTATTAATTGGAGAAAGATCCATAAGATATAAGTGGCAGTTGTGTCAGAAATGGAAGATGATGTCATCCTTTTGCCAAAATCAAATTAATCCAGTCTTGTCAAATAACACAAGTAGTATGTGGTCTGAAAACAAGTTACATATTGTGGAGTAATTCTGAGTATAAGAGAAGTCAGAGGAAATTATGATGGCCTRTAACCAACTCTACAAACAATAAATGTTAATCAAAATTGTGTTTGTTCTGAGGTATTCACTCAGCTGCCCTGCCAARTAGAAGATACTGTCTTTTCAAGGGGCTTTATTAACTCGCCTGTCCTACGAGATCTGGTCATTTCCCAYTGCAGATTTGTCTCCTACTATGAGTTTCATTAGAAACAGAAAAGAGTAGGGAACTCAARCTGGTGTTAGTGGAATTATATTGCTTTTATCTTTTATGAGCAGAAATTTAAGGCTGACTCATGTGAAAGAGATGCTACGTCTCACTGTCTGATTAGGATGTTGATGCAGGTTGGGCTTGGCGTATCTTGAGGTATTTCATTTTGTGGGGAGGAGTCTTCCCTGACTCCTCCAAGTTAGCAGGACATCAGCTGCCTCCAGAGCAGAGGCTGTGTGACCCCTCCTGTGAAGCCCTACGCTGAGAGCTGCTATTGCTGCAGAAAGGGAGGATACATTAGCTCAGACTTCATGCAGTGCCAGGCACATCCCTATSACTCCCGGACAAATGAGGGCAGGAGGGTGAACTTGAACATCCCTGCAAAGGGCTGCATCYGTACCCTTTGTCCACTTGCTAGTGGGGCTGCTGTTCACATCACAGAATGTCCACTGTAGATAGCGCTTTAGCAGAGTCTTATCAGTACTCTGGGAATKGAATAGGCTGTTAGGAAAAGGCAGTTATAATGTACCACCACTTCATTTGAACAGTGCATTTTGAAAGGGGAAAAAAACCACACACAACAAAACACCTCTTACGTGATTGCCTTTCTTTCTTGGAGGAATAAAAGGAAACTGGTTTTCTGTCTTGAGATTTTTGGTAATGGGAGACTTCAGCATCCAATATTTTTTTCCTTGTTATATACATATGGAGGTTTGCTGTGGGATACAGTGCAATATTTTTGATTGCAGGCTTATACAGAATATCTCCTGTATAATCTAGGTAGTCTGATGTTACTTTAGACAGTTTAGTTGACATGAGGATGTAGATTAAAATGCAGGTCAGAAGCCCTAACCAGACTTGGCAGCCAGGAAAGGATATTGGTTCGACAGGGCAATTACCCATAGGAAGTGGTGATGCTGACACTAGTTTTAATTTTTTGAGTGCTGCTAAAGATGTTTATCTTTATTCTGAAAGCTTTAGTTTTTCATGGTTTGAATGCTGGTTGTGAGAGAAGCTGTTGCTTTTCTCTATGTTCCATCCAGCTCTTCAAAATATTAGAAAGATTTTTTCATCTGAAAACCAAAGAAAAATGTATTCTTACTTCTGAGCCTTTTTCTGAAGCTCATTTAATCAGCAAAATACTGTCCTGAATTTGAATGAATATTGGGAGAGTGTTTGCTTGGGTGAAGWGCATGTATTATGTTGTGGAGTAGAGATTTAGTTGCTGTTGTTTGTTTGTTTTTTTTTTCTCCTCCACATAGAATTGGCTAGAACATAGTTTTCTAGACTATAAAATAATATCCAAATCTTTTACAATTTCTTCTCTCTTACATAATTTAAACTGAGGATTCCTTATTTAAGAAAACCTAAAATGAATTTCAGAGCTTGTGTTATGTAAGCCAGTTAGTTACATCAAGCAGAAAAACTGAACACTGCCTTTGGGAGAGAGGGGCGGGGGGGGGGGGGAAATGCTTGAAAGCAGAGTCCAGGGAATGGAGGACAATTTGGGGACCAGGTTCTCTACAAACTACGCCACAGAGAGGCTGGCAAAGGGCACTGGATACAGGTGGAGCACCAGTCAACCTCAAAGGTTCTTCGGGATCAATTTTGGATGCTTATGTACATATGTTCAGTTTGGGAATAATCCTTAATGTTTTCACATGATTTTTGTCTTCCAGAATGATTGAAGATTGTGGGAAAAGAGGAAATACCATGGCAGAAAGAAGGCAGCTGTTTGCAGAAATGCGTAAGTACTTCCTGGAAATGTTTTGCTGTGATAGACCAAGTCAGTTGCTATGCAGTGTCAGTAAAATTTATGCAAGCTTTCCACCTCAAATCTCTGTTGCACAAATGAATATCATGAGACCAAAGCTGCACAAAAATGGGCTGATTTGAACAACGCAGGAAAGAGGGATTTTCTTTATCAGTTTTTTTTGATTGAATTATTTTAATCAGTAGCTTCTTAAGACAAAGATGCTGCAATATACAGGTTGCAATGGAAAGGGATAAAGCTCTCCAAAAGCAGCATCTTTTGTTGGAGGAATCTGTAGTGGGTTGACCCCTGCCAGCTGCTAAACTCCTTCACAAACATTTCCTTAATCCCTAACCAGTCCGCAGCAGGATGGGAGAGAATATAGGGAAAGAAAAGCAAGCAAATTCATTTCTTGAGATAAAAACAGTTGATTAAATGACATAAAGGTAGGGAAAAATAACAATAGAAACCAAGAGCCAGTGATGCAAAGGTAGTTATTCCCCATCTCCCAAAATCAGACCAATGCCCAGCCAGTTGTGGAGCAGTGTCTGCCTTGGAAGATAGAACTCCCCACCCCTTTCTTTCCCTACCCCACTTTTATTGCTGAACATGGCATTGCTAAGTATGTACTAACCTTTTGGCCAGGTGGGGACATCTGTCCTTGCTGTGTCTCCTCCCAACCTCTTGCCCATCCCCAGACAGCCCTGGGAGGGGACAGAGTAGGAAACAGAAAAGCMTGGGTGCAGTGCAAGCACTCTTGAGCAGCAGCTAAAACAGCGGTGTGTTATCAACCCTTTTTAGCTGCAAATCTAAAACACAGCACCATGCAGACTGMTTTAAAGAAAGTTAACTGCATCRCAGCCAGACACAGTACAGGGACTCATGTACTTCACACCCCACTTCAGCACATTTGTTATAGTTCCTAGTGAAGTTCTATGCTCCCTGCAGGGTAGTGTGGCAGGGATGTACTAAACCAACAACATTCCTGCACTTCTGACAGTCATCTCTTATTTCTCTTATAACCGATCCACAATTTCTCCAGGCAATTCTTTTATATATCAAGTCTGAGATTGTCACCCTGTTACTAGATTTACCTGAGTTTTGTGTGTAATTACTAAGCTTCCTGTTGCTTGTCTGCTGCCCCGTAGAGAACAGTGACAGAGCATCTCCCTGATACTAAGTGGGAAACTAAGATGGGCATTACTAGGACTCGAGTTATTGTGTGTACTGAAGRGCCAGATGAGTGCTGGTGAATTCAGCATGCTCAGGACTCTTCCCCAGGGGTGAGCCCTACATCTGAGCTCTTCAAATTAAGGACTTCTCATTCAGATGCCCTACCAAGAACCATTTTGACCCATTCCACGGTGTCCACTAGCTCTGTTGTAGCCTGTAACTATTTTAGTATCACACAGGGCTTGCTGTTTTAACTCATGAATATTTCTCACTGATCTTTTCTCTCTGGTGACCAGTGACAGGACCTGAGGAAATGGAATGAAGTTGTGTCAGTTGAGGTCTAGGTTGGATGTTAGAAAAAGGTTCTTCACCCAGAGGGMAYRGGAACAGGCTCCCCAGRGAAGTGGTCAGRSCACCAAGCCTAACACAGTTAAAAWAGCATTTGGRCWATACTCTTGGGCACATGGTGTGATTTTTGGGATTATCCTGTGCAGGGCCAGGAGTTGGACTCAATGATTCTTGTGGGTCCCTTCCARATCAGGRTATTCTATAATTCACTTGCCTCTTGTGTACAACGTCTTGGACCCTGGAGGGAGGTGTTGTTCTTTGACTGGAATAAAAAAAAATTATTTGTCCATTATTATAAGGTACTGTAGTTTTAATTAGAATTACAGAGGGGCCTTGATTTTTTATCAGCTGGAGTCAGTCAGCACGGCTACCATTGACTTCAATTAGTTTGAAATATTYCTGAAATGCTTAAGACTTTGCTGTGAGGACTTACGGTTTGCAACCACAGTTTTGAAGGCTGTTTTGATGTTGAATTGTTTGGAGGAGTTAMGGAGGCGTTGGGAAAATCAGCAGTTGGAGGCAGAGGAGGGACTGTTTTCCTGTGTACACCAGTAGTTATAGTCTACTATTTTTTTCTTTCACATTTTAGTATTTTGGCATATTTATTTGGGTCTGGTTTATCTCACATGTGTTTCCCCTTTCTGTTTGCCTGCCTCAATTCCTCCACTCACTTCATGTGCACACAGAGAAGTAGGTGTTCCAAGGTTCCTAGGTAAAAAGAGGGGGAAATATTAAACCTTTGTGAAAAACTGGATGTATTTTAGGCCTATTCATAAAACACTGACCTTTGCATTTTGAGAGCCCCTCTCAAAATGTGGAGAGGTGTGTTTCACTGACACAGAAATTCATCCTGGCATTGCAGTCAGGTGCCCCCAGCTGTGTGCAAGTCCACATGTTTAACATGTTTGACAAAAACAGCTCCAGATGCCCTGTGTACGTGGGCTATGTGAAGCTTCTTAACATTCTGGTAGACACAAGCCTATGGTAAAAAGTTGAACTTTTTAAAAAGAGTTAAACTCCACAACCTGCCAATATCAGAGGAAGAAAATCTGTAATATAAAGGCTTTTGCCAGCAGTCTTGGTTCTTGGGACTTATATCTGCAAGTCTGTGATTAGAATCCCACAGTAATTTTAGAAAGTGGGTCATGTTCAGTCTACACAAGACAGGAAAGATTAAAAAAACCCCAAAAATGCAACTTTTCAAGCATTTTTAAGTGTTTGTCTGAACAAAGTTTAAGTTTGTCCTGAACAAGGAGTAGAAGGATTTGATTCTGACTTTAAATTTGGACCACTGTAATTTTCTCTGTACTTTGAGAGGTCCAATTCAACCTTTTTGTTTCCTTTCCTTCAGAAAGGAAGTTCCAATCTTTCTAGTTCCAAATTRTTAATTTTTGCGAATTAATATCATAATCATTATCACCTTCTGTAGAGACCCGTGGTTAAAACTTGTCTTTATAACTCAAAATGCTCTATTGGCCATCAAGCCACTAAGTCTTAGTCTTACCTGAYATGCCCAGGTATATCCACACTGATGAAGAGTTCAAAATGTTGTGCTGCCAGCACATATTATCCAGCAAGAAAACAACAGCCAAAGCTTGCAGTGTGTCCCTTTGTTGTTTTTGCAAGCTGCAAATAGTGTTACATGACATGAGCATATTCAAAAGRAACAGAGTGAGGCACTGCCATCCAGAAGGAGGGAGAGGCCACTGGCAATCCTGCAGGGAAGTTACAAATTCACTGTCTTGTTTGCCACACTCAGTCCTGCTCATCTTTCCAGGACTCTYCTGCTCATCATGTAAGTGATGGGACTTTTGTACAGAAGTTATTTGACAAATACATCTCTGACTGTGGCAAAATGTGAATCATGACAAAATTTAATTGTCTGTTCCAGGGCAACACCTACTCCCCAAATAATATCAAARTAATACCATCCACTGTGTGTGCAAATAATGAAAGAGAAAAAAAAATAGCAGTGATGCCTACAAATTTGTTTATTTAGGATTAATACTGCAACCTCAGAAGCTCAGTGAACCAGAGTCTCACTTTGCTTTCCCTCTCTAAATCTTGTTAAAAGGCTGAAGTTTTATAAAGGAGCACTGGATATGATGGAGAAAAATCACAAAAATACTTTCCATACCTGATGTTAAGTAGTCAAGGGTAATTTCTCCCCGGAGCAGATGGTGTTAAGACAGCTAACTGGCAAAGGGGAGTAGCTGGGAGCCCTGGGAAGACAGTATGGGAGAATTTGGTCAGGAAAATAGCAGAATCTGGGGAGAATAGACTGCCATTCTTATTTTCATCTCATAGGTCAGAACACATTTGAAAAATCTGTATCTGAAGGATGGCAGTGTTTCAGAATGTGTGGGTGAACAATCCTGCTGCAGGAAGAATGGAAGCTTCAAGCAATATTTATCAGGAAATGAAGCCCTCCCATTGAGTCACAAGGTGCAGAAAGGACCCCCCTCACTCTGGAAACTCCTCAGAGTGGTCTGGGTAGAGCTCAATCCAGTCCTAGTCCCAGACTTGGTCAGAGTTTATGGTTTAAGGATTATATAGATATAATTGATACTCTATATGACTTCATCCTGCACAATTAAGGATAGCAAACCAAATACATTTGCAGGAATAAAATAAATATTGGTTTAAATTGATGATGATAATAAAATGATAATAATTAAAGTATTTTTATCAAAATTATTTTCCAGACAGTATGGGTAGTTGTAACTATTAATATAGGGCATTATTTGTTAAATAAATTATTTCAAAGCTAGCTTAGTAATTRTTAAGTAGAAATTGGTGTCACTCACCCATATCAACACCATGGGCAAATACCTTTCACTTGTGCTCAAGTAATAACCTTGTGGGGCRTGTTAGAAGTTCCTACCAAGAAGGAGTGTGTTAGAAATCCTTGCCATTAAAAGTGGGGCTGGGTTTTTATGGTATAAAGTGATTGACTGTCAGTCGTTTCTAGGCTACCTGTGCCAGCTCAGCAGCTTTAGATAAGTTATCATTATTATCACTCGTTGCTTCCTTTATCAGGAACTTTGTGTGCCACATCCTCACCAGTGCTGATTTCTGTCAGGCAAGACTTTTTCACATCCTCAGAAAATTTAGCTTTGGGGCTGTGGAGTCAGGCTGCTCTCAGCATTCTTGAGCACCAAAAGCATCATGATCCATACCTTTTGCAAACAGGAGAAAACTTGAGCTGTTTTATCCCCCCTTAGCAGAGTATCCTGCTGCAGATGCCGACATGGCCATATGTTCAGCAGTTCAGCTAAGAAATCTTAAAGCATTTAGGGAGCTTGTGTAAAAGCAGGGCTGTATTCCACTCCAGTTACACCCAGACTGCACCTTGTTTGGATGTGTTTGTTGGATGCTGTGCCCCCACACTGGCCCCTGTGTACTGTCCTTGTGTGTGAGGCAGCTGCCACTTGGTTTGTTCCCATCTCCTGGGCAGCTGCTTTGGAAATGTTACCAGATCTTTAAATTGCAGCAGCTAGGGCCAAGCTTTGTGTGGAGCATAGAGCTGACCCTCTGAGGTCTCCATTGCAGAGAACACACATCTACAAAATGGAGAAAGGCCTCACACCCCTTGTGTTTTCACTGCCCCCTTCTGCAGGTTGCCRTAAGTGTTTATGTTACAACATGGTCTGTTTTCTGATTTGGTGTGCTGGCAATGCCTTGTTCTGATACGGCATGTCAGCTAAAGATACTTGTTATGAGCTTTTTTGTTAAATATTAAAATTCAACAGAGGTTTTCCCTGCTGTTGGAGCCCGGCCAGTGTGTCTTTTAGCCTGCAGCTTGACCAGATTGTTCTTCAAAGTGACAGACACAGTGGGCTGGCTATTCCTTGCCTTCCTTTATAAAATTGTATTAACACTGTAGCTCCTGACATTCCCCTTCTTACTCCTCACTCCTCTGTACTCTCTCTGCAAAGGAGAGARCCTTGAAAATTGTTAAACAGAGGCAGTTCATGTGTCCTCTTTGTTCTCTGGCTTCCCTGTGAGCAAAGATACGCACAGGTCATATTGCATACAAATGTCATCGTTATTCTCTTCCACTAGGGGCTCAGGATCTGGATCGCATCCGTTTGTCCACCTACCGAACAGCATGCAAGCTTAGATTTGTTCAGAAGAAATGCAACTGTAAGTATGCCAGCACTTCTCTCACCTACCATTGTCATGAGCTTCCCAGTGCACTCCCCAGCCTGTCCTTCGCACGACTGACAAACCAGGACTGTTTATTCTGGCATTGCAAAGGACACTAGAGTGCCCAGGCAGATTTGAAATATTAACCTGTTTGTATAGGGAATTTGCCTCAGATATACCAGGGATTCAGTCATAGAAGGGTGGGTCAGAATGCAGGCCGCAACTTTAATTAATAAGTATTTTAATTGCATTCTCCCTTTTTTGGGGGTAATAATACAGCTCCAGCAAGGCCCTGCAAATTAAATGCTTTTATAGCAGCTGTGTGAGAAAAAATGGTTGTTCCAGTCCTCCTCTGTTTAGGGTGCAGCAAAGTAAGTGCAAAGGTAGTGAGAGCCCTTTATTTCCAGAAGGCCAGCTAGACACAGCTCTTCTAAGACTGAGCCTGCTTGTAATCTCTGCACATCTGTCTTACTCCCTAGGTTTTACTGAGGAGTTCCCCACTTGATTTGTGACATTTTTTACCTTTTCTTCTGAGATTCAGTCTTTTTACCTTTATGGCTGCATGTTCTATTAGCACAGTCATGCTGTGAACTTTAAAGGAGAAATACATACAAAATCTGTAATGGAGTGTATCCTTCCTTCTCCATCCAAAATAGTGTTTAAATACTTAAAAGGGCAGGTTTGGATATATGTGCTTTACTGGATCTTTTCAGACCTAGTTAAAAAAAATCCTAACCAAGGAAACTTGTCAGCAGCAGCCAGCAGGGAGAGGACCAACACAGAGAAAACAAGTGGGTTTAGTCCTCATATCTAGACTAGAATGACAACCTGACTGTGCTTGTGTTATGCACCATGGTAAGTATGTAAAAAAATGGTCACTGTAGTGATTAACCACCCTGTTAAGTTCCTGGTTTTGGGATTACATCTGTGTGCATTACAGAAGTGTTTAGCTTATGCTGTCCAAGCATACTGGAGAGGGCCAGGTTGTGATGGAAAAGATTTTGGAGAGTATTTCCTGTGTTATTAGCCATGGAGCTGATCGTTCAATCACTTCTGTAGCACAATTCTCTTACTTTTAATATGTCCTTAGCTGAAGTACGAATTGTGAATTTGGTATCACATTATAAGCAGGCTACCAGACACAAAACCCAGAGGGGGTTCAGAACCTGTCCAGCAGCTGGCTTCTTCCATTCAGGAACAAATGTTGAAAAATGCTATTATGTTGCATTCAGTTATTTTTTTTTAAAGTCTTATGTTTGGGAGGGTGACATTTTCGGTCCATTTTCATGGTAACAGAATACAGTAGTCTGAGGTGACAAAAGTATCCAATTAAATGGACAGTGAAAGCAGAGTCTGTATGCAACTGCATGCAAAGCAAATGAAAAAAAACCTAAGGGCTAACAATAACCTCATTGCTGGGAGTGTCTGGCTGGCTGAAAATACACTGGTTGTTAATCTTAATTGTGTGCCTTTTATTTATCAACTGAGATCTGCTTTTGTGGAACTGTTGGTTCTCTTCATAGAGAATTAGTGCAGATGCTCTGCAATYTGCCAACTTGTACCAAGTCACTCGTGGACAGAACTTAGCTTCTGGTCTCTATTGATAACCTAACACACACATAATTTGCTGATCTTGTTTCAAGATTTATGCTCTATCAATCTCTTCTGGAGGGGGGAAAAAAAGGAGAAATCTAAAATGTCATGCTGAGAATTGGGTTCTATGCAGCTTATGCAGCTTAAGGAATAATGCCAGTGCTTTGGAACAGGCTGAATTGTGTCTGTCTTTTCACCATCAAATACAGTTTTCTTCTGGTTGTTTTGGGCTGGCTGCTGCTTTCCCAGATAGGTTCCTCCTATCAATGAGAGAAGAAGTCATTCATTCACTGACAAGTATTCAAGCAATGGCTATCCAAGAAAGAGCAGCTAAACACAGAGCCACTGAACTGAGCCCTGCCCTTGAAATGGTTAATATCATACCTCTGRTTCATGTCAGCTACTGTTCTGGGTTTCTTTTCCCCCTACAAAAATTATCATTATGCACCACCCAATAGTAAGTTCATGAGACCAAAAAAAAAAAAGGGTTCATGGGGAAAAAGCCTTTCTGCTGCATCTGAGCTGTTTCATTTAGGGTAGAATATAAAAAGAAAAAGCTCAAAGAGAGTTCTGCTCCACTCCCAGTGCACAGCACCTCCTGTCACTCAAGCCATCCTTGTCTTCTTTCAGTTGTGCTCTCCTGCCCTGCCCTGGCCCACTGGCCCAGACTTACTAGGAAAAAATTGCTTGGAAAGACTGTATTTGAGGGGTTCTTTTAAAGAGCTAATTTAATAAATTGCAGAGAGCTGCTCTCGGCTACAGGCTTAAGGTGCATGAAGATGGAAGCAGAGAGCTGCTTTGAGTGCCAGGAGTGTTTGTTCCAAGGGAAGCAGAGCAGAGGCTTTATTAGCACCATCTTACTTACCCGGAGGTGCCCATTAGCATAGGCAGTCATGGGATATCATTTAACAGGCAGCTACACTTATCAYACACAGTGCACTGTTTGTTTCTGCYTCCTTTAATGCAGACACAGGCACAGGTTCAYCTCCTGSCCTTCYTTTGTGAATTCTTTCAGTACAAAAGTGGGTTTTTTTCTGAAACCTTCAGCAGCAGGCTTGGTTTTACTGGCAAAGTAGGCAGTGTGCAGTGGACAAAAATGCCTTCATATTCTAAGAGCCATTCTCTCTTGCAGAATTTCTCCTGAAAGTAGTTAAACTATCTAGTTAAATTATAGATAATGTGGCAGTTTACCACCTTTTGCAAGAATATCACTATATAGGTTGCACCTTGAGTACTAACACTGTTGATCAAATTAATTGCTCTGTGGAATTATTTCATTTTGATAAGAAGACAACTTCTTTGCATCTGCCATCAGTCTTCAAAATTGCAAATATATGTCTTTCTGACAATTGTATAAAACTGTGGGAAAAGTACTCTGTGTATGGAAAGTATTTCTCGTATAAAAATGTCTCTGAGCATTTTAAAGCAACAGTTTAAATACCATCATCAAAGTGTGAAAAGTCATTATCAATTATATGTCAAACAGAACAGAATTCAATCCAGTCCAGCGTTGTTCTTCAGAAAAGCAAGAAATTCTTCTTAAGGACTCAGGAAAAAAAGTAGATAAATTTGAAAAAACTCTGATGTTATCTTTCAAAGAAAAATTCCTGCAAATTTTTTACCTAGGTTAACACTGCAAATAAGTAATAGTAACATTTACAAATCGTTGTTGCCACACCTCTGAACCTGCTAAGTGCCCCAATGGGGGATGCAATGCGTGCCAAAAATCCCAAAAGCAGGAGACCCGTGAAATTCTGAATGCAAAGATCCTAAAAGCTGGGAAACGGTTAATTCACCGTGAATATAAACTAATTTTATGCTTCTTATTTCTGCTGACAAATTCTAAAATTGGAAATAATGAAAAAAGAAACTCTGTAGGTAACGTAGTACCTTTGAGGATGTGGTGGGTATAGAAAGAGATAATTGCAGGCTACTTACTGATTGCTTTGCAGAACTCCTGTAGCAGTAGACCTGTTGCAATAAKAATAGTCTTCTCTAGTTATAAATAACAGCACAAGACATGGATGACTCTTCTGGGGGGAAAAAAAAAAGCAAGGAAATACTGAGATGCCCTGAGATTTGGGCATGAATAATTCCAAATGAATGCCAAGAGTCGTGGACAGATGGACACTGGAGAACACATTGCTGGTGGTTATGTCATCTTGAAATGACGGAATGTAAAGGCAGGAGTTTGTGAGCTGACTGTGGCCACTTTAGTGGAGGATAATGTTGGATGGATGTAGTCTCAGAAATAGCAGCATACTAATGATTTGAGATTAAATTTCATTATTTGGGGTAATAAAATCAAGTAGGAAGAGGTACAGAAACCTGATCAAACAACCTACATGATTATTTCAGTCTGCACTGTACAAAATATGCTAAATTGGAGTAACTGACTTTATCACATAAATGTTCTAAATGTGCTTTAAAGGTGCACAGATAGTGCACACTGCAATAATCAAGGAGGGAGATGGAAAAATGACAGGTGAGCACTGTGAGGTCTTAAACAGTCACTTGAAAACCCTTTGAACCAATGTTGCCCTGACCAAGTCAAACATGAGGATATTGTCCTTTATTTCACTTCCAGTGCATCAGAGCAGGTTTTGGAGTACCCAGCTTACATTCTCAGCAAACATGCTCCTGCACAGCTCCCCTTACTGCCAGGAAAATGCTGCCTTGGCAAGGTTGATTTGCTGCTGTTTATCCAGGCACAGAAACATCATAGGCTTTCCTAAAACAAGGATGAAGAACCAGTGACAGCAGTTAGACATATCTCTGGACATTTGCCAGCATCCAGGAACCACCAAAATCCACAGTTTGTAGTTCTCCCCAGTGATCATTGTGCAGTTGATTTATTTTTAATACGTGGTTCTCAGTGAATTCATTAACATGCTAGATGAAATACCATGTTCACATGCAAATTCCCCCTGGGCTTTGGTGACAGCCAGGAGTAGGACATAACAACATGTCATAATCAAAACCATTATACCATTAAACATCCCTCACTAATACAGAGCTGTATGGCTGTCCTTGATGAACTATCCTAAATGTGTTGTGAGATCATTCTGTGGCTCTGGCTGCAAAAGCAGATTTTGCTGATTTCCCTAGATCAGAATAAATCATTGACAGWTGAAAGTGTGAATCAAAAGCTGTGCTGGTGATTGTAACGTGTGGCTTAATTAACGCAGATTAAAAGAGAGCTTGTTTTTCCAGCAGTTCAATCTCAACACTTTAKGGTTCTGGTGTCTTTGTTTCTCCCTTTAATATTGTTCAGTGTGAGTGGGTTTTTTTGTTTTGTTTTGTTTTTTAAAATTCTTTTGGCCTCTACAAGTTGTAGTACAGCTGTTTCCACACAGGGAACAGAGCCACTCTGACTGATGGAAATCTTGTGTATGTCCAAGGCAGTCTTCTGCACCACCACCTGCTCTTTGTCCCACTTCCTCTGGGCTTTTGTAGTCATAGCTGAGGCATACAGACATGTCAGCTTAGTCTCCATACATGCTTTTGGGTGCTTCCCTGATCTGATCTGCCTTCTTACATTTGTTTTAAGTTAGGATAATTTCTCCCCTCCTTTCCTAGTGAAAATGAGTAACAGTTATTGTAAMTATATTATTTTTAGACACTTTCTTTAAAGCATCCTCTTTTCTGTCTATATTATTAGACCTTCTGTAATGCTACAGCAAGCTGCTGAAAATGGGTTTGTCCTAGAAACTGACAATCTGGGTATGATGAGATCAGCCTGTAGTACTGGCCCCCACCATGATGGCAAGCATTTTTTAAAAAATTATTTGATTTAACCTAAATGAAATTGCTAGGGTTTGGGGTTTGATTGTATCTTTTCTGTGCTGGGCTGACACTTAAAATATCAGTTCATCCCATCTCATTCAACGTTCCATTCACCACAAAATGAAGTCACAGTATTTGTACTTGTAGTGAAAGTCTACAGAAGTCTTGATTCCACACTGGAAATGGTGCTGTGACCTTTGTGTTATCCAGTGGCTGAAGAAGTTAACAGGACATCCACGTTCAACTTTTTCTTCTGCTTGAGAAAATCTGCACTGATCTTACATATCCAAAAGAGTTCCCTAAACACAAAGCTAGAGGATATTCACAAGTGTTCCAGTCTGTCCTGTTGATATTTAACCCCCAAGTCTTTCATCTTTAGATCTTGATTGATTTAGGACCATGTAACTGCTTCTCTTTACTAAGACCAGACMTCTTGCCAGTGTAGTATAAAAACATTCATCCTTTCACTCAGTGAGTATTGATGTTCTCAAATGTGAGACAGARTGCACAAGAAATGTGCAAAGATGCAAGAATCCCGTGAAGATCCCTGCAATGGCAGGAGGCATTCACTGCCACCATCCTGCCTTTTACATCTAAAGAGCTGTACAGCCAATGCAATTTTGTGCTTGCCCTTCTTTTTCTTAGAATGACCATCAGAAACAGAGATACCAAATTATGATGATTACAGTATTTTSTAGATTAAATAATTTAATCCCTCATCACTGTAGGTTTCCATGGCTAATGCTCTGTTCTCATTGCTGAGTTTTATCCTGTTTTTCATTTCATCGTRGAAGCAATAAAGCACAAGATAGTTTCAGGCTGGGTCACAGAGCAATCAAACTGAATGACAAGCAGTGTTTCCTACTTGAGAAGTGCAAAAGGTCTGCTTGGCTGCAATTTGAAACAATCTGCCTCTTGAATTTGTGATCATGGCATTCTCATATTCTTCTAAACCCTGAGTGATCATTTTTTTTATGAKATTTGCTTAAAATCCTACAATTTGGRAAAAAAATCACCATATTGCATTGTTGTTTTTGTTCTTCYGTGGATATTCTATGATGTGCTTATTACWATTACATAAAGGTAGAGKCTGGAAATATTAGTTGTGTTYTTTGTCTTCTATTTTAATGAAAGCYGAGTCTCACAAGTTCCYTTACAGTGAATGACATTATTAACATGGCTCTGAGAGATACAGCTTTWAAAMAACCCCACWCTATATTRCMAGAGTCATGATACCATTGTGTAAGTTACTAATTCTGGTATCCTGCAGTATTTGAAGCACAGAAAGAGAGATGAGTTAATGATTTTAAAAACTTTTTTATTCCTTTGTCTTCATCAACGACTTAGAGACTAAATGCTTCTGGAATTGCTAGTACTGTTCCATATGGGTTTCCAGGCAACTATGGAAAAAGGATGCATATATTATACATTCTACATTATGCATCAATTATTTAATCAAAAGTTCAAAAGGGCTTGATTTAGCATATTCCCCACAGACAAATCCTTAGTCTGTAAGTATTCGCTCAAAGCACAATATCCTGAAAATAGGTTCAGATTTTCTTTTTCTTTCAACAGTAAAAGTTTATTAATATGCTTGACAATCATAATAGCTGTTAGAGAGCTGGCATATAACCTGTATATTTGGCATGTTCATTGAGGRACTGCTGTTCAGCCTTTTTTTCAGTGTTAGCATGAAGTGTAGTCTCTTTATGTAAGAGATTGTGTTATCTCAGATGTCCCTGAATATTTGCTCTTAAAGGCTGCCAGTGCAACTCTGTCTCATCCAAGACTTTTACAAGAACTATTAGTGGATATTTGAATTAACTTTCATGTCAAAAGGAGTGAAACAAGGATAGCTACCATAAACTCYTACATTTTTAGTTGCTTAGAGATCGATTTTTCAAACATACCCATGATCCCAAGTGGCTCCTGTTAAAAACAGGAGTTGCAGAAGATTGTCAGGTAATATTATGTTGTCCTTTAAAGAGGAAAATGTCTGAACTGGCTTTCTTTAAGTCRGAAGTTGACAGACACGTGGCCTAGGTCATGTCACAAGTATACCTACGTGCTGCCCTGTGTTACACAGGTGGCACAGCTCTGCCTGAATGCAGACAGCTTTTGTAATTGGATCATAGCTGAAAATCTCTTCTTACTGACTTCCTGAACCCTGTGAATACTGCCATTCACTGTGCTGTTTCTGATGGCTTTCCTGATGAACATGTAAGCTTGGACAGTCTGTTCTGTTCCCTGCTCGTGTCTCTGAACATCTGCTGCTGGTAATAGGCATCACTCACCTTTGTCTGGCAGCCTTTGGCTTAGTTATCTCCAGCCAGAAAGTTTTTGTATTGTGTTTCACATTGGTCCTCCTAATAAACACTTCAAACAGAAGAAAATAAATTGTTATTATTAGCTTGGTAATGTTGTAGACAGTCTAAAAATTGCAGAATATATGTAGACACATTGCTTAATGGAAACAAACCAATACCTCAGCAGCTGCAGAATCACTGTATCTTCTGATTTTTATGTGAGAGCTTTTTCTTTTTATCCTGATGTTTTCCCCCTCAGTCTGTAGCTGTGTTTTTGTGTTTTTAAGTCTCCATTATTTTCCTGTCCCTTCTTTAGCTTCATGTCATTATCTGTGGCATTTGCTTTATCTCTGACTTCTCTGCAACCCTCATTCTCTTGTCTGCTCTCTCTTTTCCTGTTATCCTCTTGGTTCCAAGGACCTTTTTTTTCAGGCAAACCCTCTCTTACACTTCAGCTTTGTTCCCTTTCCTTGGGCTGTTCTGATCTGTCCTGTTTGGATATTTTGCTGGGTCTGCCCTGATGTCACAGAACACCTCCATAACGTGTCAGAGTGCATTAAGCAGTGTGACTTAATGCCTGTCACATATGGGTCATTCACTCAGGGCTTTTTCTGTATGACATCCTGTTTATGTGGAAAGGGGGGRAAAAAGTTACAAGTCATCTTTGGAGCAGATATCAGTGAGTTTGGTGATCATGGTCCTTCGTTCCTAAGGATCTTCATCTTGAAACCCTGTGTCTCCATTCTGGACTTGAAGCTCTTAGTTTTGAGGAGTCATGCATGAGCTCAGTCCATGTTTTTCTGTTTTCTGTAGATGTTTTTGCGTACATGTTTTCTGTAGATGCTAAGGGACAGATTCTATGTCCTTGCAGATTCCCGAGAAGGTAAGCTGGACTACTTTGCTGCATGTGTGTATTGTAGCATTGCATTCACAGAACCACAGAATCATTTAGGTTGGAAAAGACCTCCAAGATCATCAAGTCCAAGCTTTGACCCATCACCACCTTGTCAACTAGACCAAAGCCCTTAGTRCCATGTCCAAGCATTTCTTGAACACCTCCAGGGGTGGTGACTCCACCAGCTCCCTGGGCAGCCTGTTCCATTGCTTAACAGCCCTTCCTGTGAAGAAGTTCCTCCTGATGTCTTGAACTCATTCTCCATTGCTGAACTTATTTTGCCCTGGCTTGGTTTTTAAGCTGTCAGTCAGCTCAGGAGAAGCGTAGGCACTGCACAGCTTTCCTCTGCCATAACCACACAGTCTGCACCATCTTCCTGCCTAAACCGTGGTCTCCATCACAACCTCACGCAAAAAGTCTGATCTGTCTCCAGCCATTCCTCATTCCTGTCTCCAGTGACTTTTACAAATAAGCCCACTGTGGAGCCAGCCCAATGCAGAGCCAGCCACAGCCAGTGGTGAATGTTCTCAGCAATTACGGGCTTCTTCAGGGTGAAGACAGAAAATAGTTCCTAGGAGGGAAGTCAGAATGTGGTACCCGGCATAAATTTATTATAATTCTCTCATTCTGTAATTCCCAGTGAGTGTTTTTTTCTATGCTCATTTGTTTACAGTTCCATCAAAAGTCAAGCTTGTGTAACTGTAGTTATATAGACCAACTTCATAACACTCAGAATATTCAGAGAGAAGCTTTAATTTACCTTTATATAATATTTTTACTGTGCCTAGTTTTATTTTTTGTAAGTCTTAGTGGAAGATTTCATACAGCAAGTATCTGGTATGCTAGGACAAATTGTGAAAACAGAAGATGTTGGCCATAAAAATAATTTCCTGCTTTTATAAGTGTGAAGAGACAGCACAATATAATGTCCTCAGTRGGTATTGTTATTAATACAGTTCTGGGTCTCTATTCAATGAGCATTCAGCTTCCTGGCATTAATGTTTGTGATATACAATGGCTTTACAGAGGCCATTTTCCTTGTGCTGAATCAAGGTATTCCCATGCTGAATTCAGACTGAATCATATCTGTGATGTTATTTTTGGCTGCAGAGGATTTCTAGCAGGGTATTTGAAGCAGTCTTTGCCCCTTTACTGAGAAAAAAAGTGTGGGCTGATTCCATGTGAAGTTCTCTGTCTGCTCAGTCTCTTCTTCGGTTCGTGTGGATGGATAKATGGATGTCTCCTTTCCTGACAGGGAGTAAATTGAAAGTAACTCTTTTGAACTCATTGACATCACTATGGCACAAMGGAAAGAATGAATCAGTCTCTCAGTGTGTATTATTTGAGGAGGTTGAACTCAATTTCTGATAAATGAAGTTGACACTAGTATCGTACTGCATCTCTTGTAAAGGTCCTGATCTTCCCCAAGTTTAATTTTCCACAGTTCATTCGTCTATATTTTGCCTTGAAAGTATTTTGTCTTGGATTTGCAGGTTATCTTTAAGGACTGTGTGTGTAAAATAAAGGATGACAGATAAGTGGCCATGTACATCGAGACTCTTACTCCATCTAGGGGCCTTGACAACATCATTAAAGAGCTTCTGTCACACACCGRGAAATACAGATGTGTGAAACTTCACCTAAATCTCATTTTTCTGTCATTTCACGTTCTGCAGTCTTGTTGCCTTTCTCGTTGTTGCTGATTATTGAGCTATGTTTGTATCAGCTGGAGCTTTTCTCMTTGGCTTAGTCCTTATTTCCTCAAGAGATGTGACATTTTAGAGCATGGTATTTTAAGGGAAGACACTGCAGTTGCCATCAGGTTTGGGAATCCTGGTTACTGAGGAAATCAGCTGGGGAAGCAGAGCACTGACCCATTCTTGCTGAAAACATTGCTTTGAATATGAATAAKGTCAGGAGGGCAAATCTGGAAAGACTGTGTGAATATAAAGCCAGAGTATACCTTCTCTGAATAAGGTGCTGTCTACTTAAATGAAATTGATACCCAAAAAATGGATATTCCAGATACCAAGATCCATCTTTCCCTCTTTCCAAGCAGATTATAGCTYATATCCCACAAGATTTTGGGGCAAATAAATTGTGTTGTTTTCAAATGTAATACATGATTAAATACCTATGAAAGCTTGAACCTATGACAGTGGTTACCAGTCTCATCAAAAGGTTAAATAAGAGCAGTCTGGACTGTCCTTAGGACTTCAGGCATAAGATGCTTTTTTCATCAAAGTCCTRTATGTCACATGAATGTCCTGCTTCATAGGAGTGCTCTCACTCTCAACAGCTTAAGTGGATACTGGGATTTTGTCCCAGAAAACCTCTGCATTGAACCAAACTCTTCAGAAGAGAGAAGCATACGCTAACAATCCTTAAYATGTCTCTTCTGCTCTGGGGATGAAAAATGCATTTCTGGTATCAGASTGTTTACCCAAGCATTAAGATCAGCTTAAGAATGTCTCTAATTATTTTTAATAGATGAAAATSTTATGGGTCAAATTCAGTCCACATTACATAAGAAAATATTTAAATTAATAGAATAAGGATCAGGTTAAGAATTTGCATAYATGTAAAATATCACATCTTTTATATTCAGGAAAGTGCACAATTCATCTTTCATTAGTATTCTGTACCTTGTGTYGCTGTTTACAGTCTGGCCAACCCTAAATTATTTAAAAAAAAATACTACATAAAACAAGTAACCATGGATCACCGTCTGAAAAACAGGTTATGTGCCAAGGAGGACTTTTGTTTTCAGCCAGTTTTAAATGTATAAGAGGTGCTCATTCTTTTTCAGTGACCTCTGTGATATGACTGAACCTTAAAGGTTGATAATGTAATCTCAACTTGTTTTCTATAGCCATTAGGTAAGAAATTGTTGTAAAGAACTGTTAAATCGCATTTTCCCTTRTTATCACAAGATATTTTTTAAAGGAAACAGGAGTTAATATGAGATTGAGGATAATACTCTGTATCCTTAAGCTGGTAACGTGCACTGCTTCAAAATTAATGAAAAACATAATGCAATTTTTTAACATTTGCATTCACTCTGCACTTGCTTTTGGCTGGTAACAGTGCCAAGCAAGCTGTAGTTCTCTTGTGGCATGGGGAGTGTTTTAGGGGGTGTGGGGAGAGCTGGCAGCGGTTGTATCAGAGGGAAGAAGGAAGCTATTGATGAAAGAAAGATGTGGTGTAAGTCAAACTTGGCATTTGAAGAAGCGTACTAGTGGAGAAGATGTTATCACTGTAATAAGGACATCCAACACGAAGACATCCTGCCTTTTCCACYGCACGGGTTTGGCACTGTTTGCTGTCCCTTGTGATCGTGACACAGGACATCCACACGGCCAAATCTCCACTCACACAGTCCTGATTCGACTGAGTGCAGACACAAGGCCGTTTTCGGGAGGCAGCGGTGAGATTCCCCGCCTTTGGTTCGTGCTGTGTCGCTTGGCACCCTGCCCGGAGAGAGTTAAAAGTCGGAGCGAGTGTGGCTGCGTGTGACACGGACCCCGTAGTGCCACCCGTGTGTGGCTGCGTGTGACACGCACCCCGTAGTGCCACCCTGAGTGTGGCTGCGTGTGACACGGACCCCGTAGTGCCATCCTGAGTGTGGCTGCGTGTGACATGCACCCCGTAGTGCCACCCTGAGCCACCCTGAGTGTGGCTGCGTGTGACACGGGCCCCGTAGTGCCACCCTGAGTGTGACTGCTTGTGACACTCCGTAGTGCCACCCTGAGTGTGACTGCGTGTGACACTGACCCCGTCGTGCCATCCTGCGTGTGACACGGACCCCGCAGTGCCACCCTGAGTGTGGCTGCGTGTGACACTGACCTCGTGCCATCCTGCGTGTGACGCGCACCCCGTAGTGCCACCCTGAGTGTGACACACACCCCGTAGTGGCACCCTGAGTGTGGCTGCGTGTGGCACAGACCCTGTAGTGCCATCCCGCGTGTGACACGCACCCCTGAGTGTGGCTGCGTGTGACACTGACCCCGTTGTGCCATGCTGCGTGTGACACGGACCCGGCAGTGCCACCCTGAGTGTGGCTGCCTGTGACACTGACCCCGTCGTGCCATCCTGCGTGTGACACGGACCCCGCAGTGCCACCCTGAGTGTGGCTGCGTGTGACACTGACCCCGTCGTGCCATCCCGCGTGTGACACGGACCCCGCAGTGTGGCTGCGTGTGACACAGACCCCGTCGTGCCATCCCGCGTGTGACACGGACCCCTTAGTGCCACCCTGTGGCAGGAGCGCGGCAGGAGCTGGCGCACCCGTCCCGCCGGCTGTCGCGGATGTCATCAGCTGCTGTGTCTTGCGTTCCCGCACACCATCTGAGCCGTGCCAGCCTCTCGCATTATGGCTTCCTCCTGCCGTGTTCCGGCACTGCTGAACGKCTGCTTTCGTCTCCGAATAGGAGGACTCAGACGTGCCTTCTGGTTTTCCAGAAGTATTTTCCAGAAATATTTTTTGAAAGTCTCCGTGATTCAGTTGCTGTATTCAGTGTCAGGTTCACCAGATCTGTATTTTTCAAATTGACACGAGAACTCAAATGTAAGGTAAATTGACGTTTTTTAAGAGAAATGATAAAGCTGTTGTGCTTCGTAGATATCTRTTGACCAAGTCTTGTTTTTTTATGAGTTCTTTGGTTATTTGAAAGTTAACACTTGCTAAACTCTTTTGAAGGARCTCTTGAAGTCAGACTGAGGCCTGCTCACACAGTAGCTCAAATAAAACCTTTCTCATTAAAATAGTTTTATAGTGGGGTCACAAGAATAGTAGAGACACTTACACTAGAAATACCATTGTCTTTTGCAGAGGGGGTGGTTATAAAGTTTCTGACTATGGAATGCATGTAGCAACAGGTCTGCTCTTTGCACACTGGTCTTTAAATYATAAATATGTTTAACTCTTAAAATAAGAAAATTATGTATAATCAATGGGTTTAAGCCATGTGACTTCTTAGCAACAGTGCAGAGTTTTAATTCTTTCCTGGTTGTCATCAAAGCACTGAGAAGCTTAGAGTTAGATTTTTTAATTATTTCATTTTATGTGTGTCATACTTCATTCATCATTTCGAACACATGATTTCAACGCACATTTTAAAAAAGGGAACACTTTGCCAGCATCTGGGTGACAAGTAGATGACAACAGTTTCCCATGCCAGCACTTTGGGTGGATCACCCACTGTTCCCTTTTGCAGAACTGGCTGTCATTAATGCTGCTCCTTGGGGAGACTGATGGCTTCTGCCACCCACAGAGAGCCCTTCAGGCTTGGGTTAAATATAGATAAGACAAGGTGGTCAGGAACTGACAGCAAGGGAAGAAGGAACTTCTACTGTAAATTAATGTATAAGAGAAAAATTTTACTGGGGATCTTTACACACTCACACCTTGGTGGATTTGTCAGGTACCATATTAAAAGTGAAAAGAGCACATTTTAGTGTATTGTT
This sequence comes from Malurus melanocephalus, assembly GCF_030028575.1. Taxonomy (NCBI): domain Eukaryota; kingdom Metazoa; phylum Chordata; class Aves; order Passeriformes; family Maluridae; genus Malurus; species Malurus melanocephalus. The sequence continues at coordinate 1,381,889 of NW_026623278.1, forward strand.
AGCCTGATGATTATTCCTCATTAGTAACACTTCAGCTGTGCTTTAGTGATCAGAATCCCACGAGGTTTTAGAATAACTCMTTCTGCCTTCTGGGCACAACATAGGTAGAGTATAACAGGATGCAAGCCCAGGTATGCAGGCAGGGAAGCCTTTAAAACATTCCCTAGATTTTGAGTTCCTCAGTTGTACACATCGTGTCCTGCAGATTTCCAGACACCCAACAGCCAGGTTTGGCACCTGCTCAAGAATATCTTCTGTGCATGCAGTGTGCAGCTGGCTGGGACATGGCTTGGTCCCATGTGGACTCAAAGGGACAGGTGATCTGTGTGAATCCAGTGAGTCCAAACGCAGCTGACTTACTCCATATGCACACTAGYTCAGGAAAAAGCTGTTTCTGTTGGTTGGTGTAAATCTTTAGTTCCTAACCCAGGCACTTCTCCTCGCTGCTGGGATGTTGATAGTTTTATTCCAGCTTCCAGCTGAGCCAGTGCCTGTCACACACCTGTGCAGTCTCACAACACAGGCAAAAAAGTGAGCAGGAGGAGGAGGAAGGCATACAGCTGATAGGGAACCATGGCCTCTCTCTGAGATCCCTAGGCCTTCAAGGGAAAGCAAAAGGGAATACCTGAGCATGCACAGTGCTATGAAGGCCCGCTGTACACCTCACACAAAACACCTCACACACATCTTAAGGATGTGGAGGACTCCTTCTCAAACATTCAAGGGGCCTCAGGGTAGGTTCTGTGTTTTTTTATTTATTACATGTGTTAGAAAAGGGCCTTGGAGCACAGCTTACTTGAGCAATGGTTTTAGAGAAAAGTCAGTGGGGAAACATTGATTCCTCTCCAGTAAGAGGTACTGTATTTTTGCGGTATAGGTTCATGATTAAACAAGAACATCACAGAAACACTGAGGTTAGCAGGGACTTCKGGAGAGAACAGTGTCAGCTACAGGAGATTGCTCAGGGTTTTGTCCTGTTCAGGTTTGATTATTTTCAGGGATGGAGACTCCAGAGCCTTTGTGGGCAACATCATAGTATTTGAAAATTCTCACACTGAAAATATTTTTCTTTTGTTTAAATGCTTTCCTCTATTTTAATTTGTGCCTGTTTCCTTTGGTCCTTTCCTCTATTTTAATTTGTGCCTGTTTCCTTTAGTCCTTTCACTGTACTTTCCCTGAGTGTGGCTCCATATTCTCTACTCCCTTGCATTGGATCCTAGAATCCTAAAATGTCTTGGGTTGAAAGGGACCTTAAAGATTATCTAGTTCTAACCACCCTGCCATGGGCAGAGATGCCTTCCTCTGGACCAGGTTGCTTAAATCTCCATCCAGTCTGGACTTGAATGAACACTTCCTGCAATGGGACATCCACATCTTCTCTGGGCAACCCACTCCACTGCCTCACCACCCTGACAGTGAAGAATTTCTTCCTCATATCTGATCTAAACCTAGTCTCGCTTTAAATCTATTCCCCCTTGGGTTTAAACCCATTCCCCCTCTTACCTCTACATATCCTTGTGAAAAATCCCTCTCCAGTTCTCTTGTAGGCTCTCTTTAGGTACTGGAAGACTGCAGTTAGGTCATCATGAAGTCTTGTCTTCTCCAGGCTGAACAATCCSAATTGTCTTTGCCTTTCCTCAGAGGAAAGGTTCTCCATCCCTCGAATTATGGTGGCCAGATGTTTATATACACTTGTAAATCCCCCCTGAGCCTGCCTTCCTGCAGTCTGAACAGTCCTGCCTCTCCCAGTCTCTCTCCACATGCTCCAGTCCAGGAACAGGAAGATACAGGGCATTTCAAGGTACAAACTGAGCAAAGGTTCAGATKTTGGGCCATGAGTAGTCTGGGTATGCCAGACTGTGTAGAGTGACAGCTGTCACCAGATGTGCCTGCCAAAGAGTACCTCATTTTATCTCTGAGCAGAAGCACGCCTGGTACATAYTCCTTTTCATGTAATTTAGCATTCAGAGAGTGTAAAAGTCTGCAAACCTTCATCGCTGGCACCTTGATCTGYATAGTGGTGGGATGTGCAGGTACAGCTTTCAGTGATCACACTACAGCTGACTGGTTTGAGGGGCAGCTTGGCCACCAACAGGTCTAGTTTAGAGGAAAAAYACACCTCAGTCAGTCCTGTTACCTGCCAGGCAGCAGGGGACAGGGATCCAAACAGAAAATGTGGATAACTTCMCAGGGCTTTGTATCAATGACCATGACAAATGGCTCCAATACCCTGATTTRTGAGGGGTTCATAGGTTCTAATGAAAAAAGAAGAGGAATCATCTAACATATTTTATAATATTTTCAGGATTGTTAGACAAGGAAGCATAAATCTTTCTCTTTTAATGAAATTCACCTGAAATACCTGACATGCAGTCAAAATGCCATTGATTTGAAATTACAGTACAAGTATGCTTAAACTCAAGCATGTGTGTAAGAGCTTTGATGGACTAAAATTGTTATGAAGTGCATAGTAAAATTTTGGAAATAATGTCAATTAATTTTTTTAAAGTTTTTCTTGTATTCACTAACAAWGGAAAATATGTCAAGGAGGATTTTGGCCCTGTCACTTGGACATGTTAAACTTATATTTACTTAGACCTACTATATGTGAAGTAAATTTTAATTGATTGTTAAAGCCCTAATTTAGCAATTTCTTATGTTTGATTAAATGTTATCTCCTCTTCCATGTTCATTTAGTAATGAATGGTGAGATAACCTTGTAAAGTTCATGGTTTGGGTGTAATGCAAAAAATTGAAATAGAACGGATGAGAATTATATAAGTAGCTCCATTTAATGGTAAGAAAGCTTAAGCATACAGATGTTTTTAATATATATTTTTTTACTACTTAAAATATAAAGTTCACTACAGTTTTTTCTTTTTTATGTTTGCTTAAGGCAACATCATTTCTTGACAGCTGATGTTTGAAGTAATCTGCCTCCTTTGAGATTAGTGATATATCCAAGATTATCTATATCTCACTGCCTTTACATAATTATAAATTGCATGATGGAGAGAAAAATTCATTTTTCACRGAATAAGTAAATATTAATTTCTTTGCTTTGAGTTGAAAAAAAAAGTGTAGTCCATCTCTTCTCTCTCATTTTGGCTATTAAGATATGTGTCTGCCAAACAGAAAATKACTTATTGCAAATAAATTAAAGTTACTAGTTACAATAAATAAAAAATACATTGGTTTTTGGACAATGAAGAATGAAGAGCCTAGGAAATGCCTGAAGAAACGAGGTAGGATCAAGAGCAATAAAACTGACATATATGTGTATAATAAGCATCATAATATTGTGCTAAATTCTGCTTTCCCTAAATATAGCCAGGGTTGTTGACAGAGTTGTAGGTGATGGAATTCTGCACCATAACTACTAATTGCTCATTTTCATTACAAAAGTAGAAAAAGGTAATAGGAAAAGGTAATAGGAAAAGGTGAACCTGAACACAGGTAGGGACAGAAGGGCAGGATATAGAACTTGAACGGTAACTCAAAACTTTTTAGTTTGAGGAAACTACAAAACACCTTTTGAACTGAGCCAGCCATCTTCATCCACCCTTGCATCCTGCAGGGAGAAGACTGATCAGTCCCATCTCAGTGTGCTGGCAACAGGCACTCTCCAAATGTTTTAACAGCTGAAGGAGTCTACTGAAGGAAATAATATTTGCTATTTGGAGTGTATTTTCATGCATTCTCCTAATTTTCGACAGTGCAGCCCAGGTCTCCTCAAAGAGTGCACTTTTTGGTAACAATTGCTGTGGAGTGAGTGGCAGCCATCTGTAATGCTCCTCATCTGCGTTGTCCCACTTCTGTCCAGACACTGAACTTTATTTACATTCACTAATCACTGTATATTGCTGKACATACTCAAATATGAAGCCTTCTGTGATGCTGTTTAAGTATTATATAATGTCATAGAGGTTAAATTAGCAGCAGTGTTTGCCACAGAAGATGTAATAACATAGAGCTTTAGTTTAGCTGTGGCTTTGGAAATCACTGAACACAAAATCTAAAGGGAAACAGTTTAGTAATTGCTTGTGGAGATTGTCTGCTTTTTTCAGACATCAGGCAAATGAGTGAGATGTACACCTGTGCTGTTTGCAGAGTGTGATGCTTTTCTGAAGGGTAAGGGTCTGTGAAGATTGGCTGGGCTTCATGATTTTTGGTTGCCTTATACCACACAGGCACTAGATATAAGCAGCTTTTACTCCTACTGCATAATGATCATCTCCTGGCACTGGAGAAGCAACTGACAGATTTCTCTAGTTTTACAGATCTGTTTCCGAAGGGGCATCTTTCACGTGCTGAGGCATAATTTGCTTTTCAGTGGGAAATGTGGGCAAGGCAACAAAAAACAACAACAGCAATTAGAAGAAGTCAAAAACAAGCTCTTGGAGTTTCAATCTCTTGAGGGAATTCAAGACATATTTTAGGAGAGAAAGCTCTCCTGCATTTATATGCTGCTTTTTTACTCTGCAGACTCTTCTTGTTTGCATCATAGTAGCGTGTAGAAATCAGATGTGGGGTTTATTGCACTACATGTTGTGCAAAGTAAGGAGATACACCTTCTTCAGTGAGATGAAACGTCTCAAGGATGGATAAAAAAATAAAATAGTATAGCAGGTATTATGGAAAAAGGGTAGAAGATGAGGAATGTAAGCTTATGCAAAGATTGCGAGGTTGACATCTATTTTTACATTGAAAAGAATACCGATACCACATTAGCTACAGGCATAAATTTCTGTTAGTAAAAATGAGTGTAGCTTGCAGAGTCCTGTCTTTTACTTTCCCTTTTTCYCATGTTGATAAGTGGACTTTGAAGCATGATATAGTATGTAGAAGTTTGCTTATTAAACTTAAAAAATAGTAGAATTTGAGGTGATGTGTAGGGCACTACACCTGAATGTAATCTGCACAAGGTCAAGATGATCCAGTGACAGGCTCTGGAGCTATTAATGCAGATTGAAGTATTTATTATTCATATTTTATATAAAACCTGAATTATTCTAGGTCATGTAGTAGTCAGACTAGAAAATACRTATTTTCTAAATGTTTAAAGCGGAAGGTGTGGGATTCAACTCAGTTAACTTTACCAGCTCCGAGGTTACATGTCTCATGTAAACATGTTGCTTTGGGCTTTGTCAGTAGTCAGTGAAGAAATTCGGGCAGCTTCAAAGCACTTTTCATCCCACYTGTCTCCCAACAGATACTTTAAGGTGCTTTTTTCTGTCACTGACATGAGAGGGAGCCTTGATCACCAGTCAACACTAGACACTTAGTTTTTTACATTTAATTTAGCTGCCTGATTCTTGTCCATAACAAGTAATGTAGATAAAGGACACAGACTTCTGTCATCTGTACAGCAGCCTAACAAACTCTCCTTGTGATTTTGAGCTAGACATTTGAGCAGGTATTTTCAAAATTAGTAGTTCTTGTTACATGTCTGGCTCATGTCCATCTTCCATCTCCTCCTCCAGGAAATATTACTTTCCAGCCTCTTAGATAGATGTAAAATTTTGTATTTGTAAAATGCAAAATAAAATAGTGCAGTAGGATTGTTGTTTATTCAGCTTCAAGTGGAACCAAAGTGTTTCTGGAGAAAAAAAAAAAACCCAAGTAAAATTATTTATAGCACAAATACATAGCAGTTCCTTGAGACTAATAATTCAGGGTGGGTAGGGAACTCTTACAGCTGTGTAATTTCCACTAAGTCATTTTCCTAGTCTTGTGCCCTACCTTTCTGGCATACCAATGAACATCAGGAGAGCTTATGARGCTTTCAGGTTAGAGTTAACAATAAAACTAGTAATTTTCTCTCAGATGTGTTTAGTGTACTGATGTTATTAGTCCCACGTCTGCTAGCCTCTGGACATTTTCCTTCCCAAGGCCATCATGAAAACTAACTTGGATATGACTGTGTTATGAGAAATAGAATATCAGTAGGAAAACAAAACAACAAAAAACCCTGCATTAAAATCTGACAGGCACATAGTATCAGCACTAGATCTTGTGAAGACTAAAACCATCCCCCATTTCAGCCTTTTATTCATAGTGCCAGCTCTTTTCTTCCATATTCTTTTATTCAAGAATTTGCCACTATAGCCTACAGCAATTAAAGTTTAATTACTGCATGAAATTCTACTGTTAGGGAGTCTGGATGTCTGGTTCTTCCTCCCTGGGTAACCTTTTATAGGTATTAGGGATGCCATCACAGTTTCCAGTGACTGCAGAAGTGAACACATATGGTCCAAACAGTTTCTGCACAGGCTGCTTGAAAGGTACCCCAGCAGCTCTGATGACATGAGCCTGTTACCCTTTAAATTCCCCTTTTCCACTCCCATGCTTTTTTCTACTACCATGCTCATGTGCTCCCAGATAAACAGCCTGTCCTTGTTTATTCTTTTCCCACCAGCTCTAAAGTTGCCTATTTTACATCTTTATTCAGTATTTATGATAAGGTTGTCCTAGTAATTTCTGCCTTGGTTGTAGTGCTGGTACCCCTGTTTATTCTGTTCTCTTGGGTTGCTCTCTTGTTCATGGAACCTCAAGTCAAGGTGAGCACTCTGCATATGGCATTATTCTTCCTTTTGCTATTTGCCATGCCTGGTAGTTTCTCACGTTGTTATCTTTCTGTAGCTCATGTGTGATGGTTTGCACTCCTAACCTGAAGCCAATTTGGTGAAACTGCTGGTGGAAGCACCTTCATCTGCTTGGTGTGAGCTACCAGAGACATCCCCCATGGCCAGTGGCAGCCTGCGTGGCCATAGACTTTGAGGGAAACATCCCACTTCATCTTTTTCTTTCTGCCTGTCCTTCCCAAGCCACAATAAAGCCACAAAATTACATGCACATGATCCAGCCTGTTCCTGCATCTCCTGGCATGTTGCTTCTCATTTCTTGTATTTTCCTTGATTGCCTTCCATGGTGGAATGCTCATTAATCCTGCTCTCCTGGACCAGACAATGGCCTGCTTTCTGGTGACGTCCTCCRTTTTTTGGCCTCTGAGCCATGTGGAAAATCTGCCCCAAAAGGGTCACTTATTATGTGCCATCTGTCTTCCTGGAGATCGTTCATCTTCCATTTATCCGGATTACCTTTCTGACAGTGRAAACTGATTGAGTGGAATGGGAATGACTGTATTAAAAGGGTCTGAGACCTATGCCAGATTTTTTATGGGGAAGTTGCTCTTCCACTAGCTAGAAAACAAACAGGAAGAGCTGAGAGGTTGTATGCKCCACCCACCCAGCTGTAGGGGGTTGACTCTGGTTGGATGCCAGACAGCCACCAAAGCCTCCATCACTGSCCTCTGCAGCTGGACAGTGGGAGAAAATATAACAGAGGGTTGAGATAAGGACAGAGACAGATCACCCACCAAATGCCATCACAGGCAAAACAGACTCTAATTAGAGATATTAATTGAATTTATTACGAACAAAATCAGAGCAGAATGAGAAGTAAGACGTGGAAAAAAACACCTTTCCCCCACTCCTCCCTCCTTCACAAGYTCTACCTCTTCCACCCCAGTGGCACAGGGAGACATGGAATGGGGATTATGGCCAGTTCATTACAGGTGGCTTCTGCTGCTGCTCAGGGAGAGGAATCCTTCCACTACTCCAGCCTGGGGCTTCTCCCATGGGAGACTGTTCTCCGTGAGCTTCTACAGCCGGAGTCCATCTTTGGACAACAGTTCTCCACAAACTGCTGCAGTGTGTCTCACTCTTCCATGGGGTGCAGTCCTTCACAGACAGGCTGCTCCATCGTGGGTTCCCCACAGGGTCACAAGTCCTGC